>NC_052507.1:61971972-62111378 GCF_014356525.2 Nilaparvata lugens
AAAGCTAGCTTAGATCTAATAATATTCATGATATTTACAACAGTCAAATCAGTGGTGTTGGATGATTGTCATGGAACATACTGAGCAATCAGTTAGAGTGTTGTGGGCACTCTATAATGTCCAAAAAGGAGAGTGTCAACACCGTTCTCAGCAATGTACCTCTTATCATCATAAGGACTCAAACAGATTTTTGCACATTCAACCTGGTACATGGTGTGGTGGAACAAGAACTAATAATTTATTTATTTATTTATTTTTTTTTTTTTTGAAATACCTTTCTCTTCTACCATAATATTCTATGTTGTTAGTATGAAGACTTCCTTACTACTGTTCAATCAATTATATGTGTACATACTTAATCAGACTAAACGGCTTCATATATTATTCTAACTTACACATACCTTTACAACTAGAGTAGCTTGGTTTAATTCAATAAATCAACATAGAATGAGAAACATTATACAGCATTTATTTTTGATAATTCTTTACATAATTCAAGTATATAGTTTACATTCATTAAATATGGTATGCAATAATCAAAAATTTGTACAATATCGTCTTTATTTTTCAAACTTTTGTCAATAGTTATAATAATTTTGCATTTATTTATTCATAACTTACAACTAATACATTTATTCCTTAAACCTCTACAAGTATTACTATTATTATTATTACAATTAATTTTCACATTCAAAGCTTTTAGTATTTAAAAGTTTTATTCTCTCCTCAATTAATGAGTTCATCATAATTTCTGTAAAAAAGTTAAAGTTATAGTTTGTACAACATTGCTGATTCGCCACACATTTTCATAGTTTCAAATGTAAATCTTACACTATCAATGTTTTTATCTGTTAACCTATCTTCAATGAAATAATACATTTGAATATTCAACCAACCTAATCAATTACAATAGCAAAATTCAGGAATTTCCTTTAATTCACATCTTCGATGTCTATCAACTATATTCTTATTTATAATATAACATACGCTTATATGTTCTGACTTCTGTTCTTCACTTTTACCAGGTTTTATAAATGTTAAATATTCCTCAAACGTTAGTCCTTCTTTTCCGAAATTATTCAATTCTTATATTGTTTTGTCAATAAGTTCGAAATAACAACATCTATATTTTTCATCGATTTTATTCGAAAAATAGTTCTTATCAAATGAAATTGAATCCATTTCCAATCTGAAATTAAACATAATATGCTATCAATCTTGTTCTAGCCCACTCTCATCTGAACAAATAGATAAAAAATTCCAGATAAGTTCATTTAATTGTTCTTTTGTTAAATGTTTATTTTTTTCTGTTATACATTTTTTAATTTTATCGATAGACTCTTTAAGATGTGCACAATCACATCTCCATGAATCGGGGCAATCTTTTTCCCTGTAAGCATCATATGATGTACAGTATAAATCACAAACAGAAATATGATTATAGTTATCACTATGCCAAACTCCTAATTTTTCATAGTCTCTCACAAATGTTAGATATTTCATATTTGTCCATCCTTTTTCTGCTAACTGGTCCAATAATTGCTGATGCGTCTCCAATAGTTCAGTTAGTTCACAACAATAACTTTGTATTCTCGCCATTTTTTCTAAAGAAAGAGAATCATATTTACGTAATTCATTAAAATGCCTATTTATAATATATACTGAGCTTATATATTCATCAAATGATTCCGTTCGACAGCTCATATCTGAGAACATATTAAACTATAAGTTGGAATGATCAGCGTATATAATCAATTGTAAAATATTTACTTAGTTAGTAATTGACTCTTATCTATCCAAGACGGTTCACTAAAACCGAGCCACTTTACAAGATAACGCTTTCCAACTTTCTTCAATATTCTCTCTACAAGATAAACTTGCATTTCATCTAAAGTTAACTCTGATTTCTTTAATTCTTGTTCATAAAATTTACACAGAACCTTTTTGTGACAATATAATGCTTGTGAAAATCTGTGCTTTGGATGATTGTGAGCCAATGGATAAGAGACGTTTCGTTCTAATATATATGGATATATGTGTAGCATTCAACTTATATTTAAGAGGCAAATTCTCTAATATGGTGACACCTAAACATGGAGTCAAAGCAAAGCTGGCTTACCTATTGGACAGTGGAAGTGATATGTCTCAAAAGATTCTACAAGTGCTTGGTTTCTGTTTCCAAGGAGAATATAAAGAAGACTATAATGTGATAGTAGATAACAATAAAACTGTTGGGATCGATTGCTTGGCTTGGGTTAATAATAATGTGAGAGTAAAAATTTATAATAAGTTTGTATGTCAAATCACAAGCCCTGCTGTAAATAACCAGTTAGCTAACCATATTGTAGACTTTATTCCCTGTGCAGATGCAAGATTACAGGAAACCTTTACCTCTGATGCAGCTAAAATGCATGGTATTACACGTTTGGAAGCTACAATCTATAACTATAGTTTAACAAATAGAGACAATAGCAAAATCTTTGACCCTATTCAAGATAGCTTGTCACTCTTGAATGATAGTAGAAATTATTTCCAAAATGTCCCAAGTTATTCTCTGTCCTCGGCTAAAATGTGGAGAAAACTGACAGATAATTTAAAAAATAGTTGTTGTTTGGTCTATAATGATCTTCTACAGTATGTTTACTGGGGAAATAGCAATACCAAGAAATTGACTGGAGTACAAGTAAAGATCCCCACTGAGCCACAACATAGAAATAAAATAATTTCTTATTATTGTTATTCTTATATAATTGTTATTTCTGCATTCAGTTTCAATTTACTAGCTATAAATTATGTAGAGATTTTTGAGGATCCATCAGACAGAAATAATATCAGTTTCTCACAAAAGTGCTATATTAAGAGTGGTGAGACATATTTCTCCAAGTCAACCACAGTTTTCTCTACCATATTCAAAGTTGTTGAGCTAGATGAGTTGGGTCTTGTAGCAACAGCTAACTTGATAACACAAGTCTTAAGAAAACAAGCAAACATGACTTGTAAGCTTCTCCCATACCCTGTTAAAGAGATACAGCCCTTGTCTCCTATCAGCCAAGAAGCGTAAGCTAGAACTGGATGAAATTGATCTAAAACGGAGGAAAACTGAGTTTTTTGAAACCACACAGTCATTTAGGGTACAGCATAAGCAGCTAGAAGAATTTGAGGAAGACGGATAGACGAATTGAGGAAGAATTTAGTAGATGGATAACGCGGATTTTGCGAGACTTTTTTATGACTTTTCCCCCCCTCCCCCCTCCTCATGCACCAATCCTACCTTCCCCGCACCTCCCCCGCTCCTGCCGCACCTCTCCCGCCCCCGCCCCCTTAGAAGAACCTCTCTCTCTCTCTCTCTAGAAGAAGAGGAAGAAGAAGGAGAAGAAGAAGGAGAAGAAGAAGGAGAAGAAGAAGGAGAAGAAGAAGGAGAAGAAGAAGGAGAAGAAGGAGGAGAAGAAGAAGGAGAAGAAGAAGGAGAGGAAGATGATACTCTCTCTCTCTTGTCATGCTCTAGTTAGAAGGAGAGGAAGATGATACTCTCTCTCTCTCTCTTGTCATGCTCTAGTTAATATAGTCATGGCTAATTACATTTAGTCATGCTCAATTACATTTAGTCATAGTCTATTTGATGATTAATAGTAGAGAGAGATATGTGTGTGAGAGAGAGAGGCAATCTACTGACAGATTCAAGTGAAACGAACTTAACTGAAACATGTTCTTGACAATGGGTTGTACACACAACGAACGTTATATTTTTAATGTTTCCTCAATCATAACTAATGCATAGAATGAAGTTGTATATCCAAATACACATTGTAAAGTATCGAATTTGGGTAGATAAAAATCCCTAACCGAAATAGTAATAGGTCTGAAAATAAAGTAACTGGCTAATATCGCCAAATAGATAATAACTAAGATTAGATAGCATCAGCTTGTTCTGGCTAAATGGTACAAAAACCTAAAAAGGATTTGAAGGAATTTTATTGCTCATAAATAGATTATTATATAAAATATTTTGAAGATTGAGGTTAGGTACATGTATTCACGGATCGGTAACCTAGAGATCGATCAAATCGAGAAACGTAGAATCTGACCAAAACCCCTTGGCAGAGCTCTATTGCAATCAAACGGTGTGCAATGTGAAAAAACACCTGATCACGTGGCTAATTATTAGGTAGCATGAAATTAATATTAATGTATAGAATATTAGCTAGCATGTAAAGAGCATAACAAATAAACCAAATAAAAATAATTAAGTGTATTCAGGAAATAAGAGGTACCAGGCGCATGAATACCGAATAAAATTTGCATGCACCAATAGTAAAACGGCAGTTAATAGGCGGCAACTGTAGGCCAATTCAAAAATATTTCTATATATTTATATAAATGTACTAGATTTTGTGTTAAAACTTTGTATAGTTTATGTTATCGATATGGCTCGAAAGCAAAGAAATTATTAATCGTACAATCTAAGTAATATTTTGATATTTTTTGTAAGATCTATTTGACCCTAAATGGCGGAGGACTAAGATATTCAAATTTTATGTTAATTTGAAAGTCGGAAATAAGATTTGTAAAAATTGAGAAAGGAGAACCAGCACTCGCCAACCAAATGCCACCAGGAGAGGACCCCAAATATTTTTGAGCGTAGTACCTTGCTAATAAATTTGTAAAAGTTAAAGTTAAATCACATTATTAAATTTCTTAAAGGACTTTGTGATGCTATTGTAAAGCAGAAGTCATTTTCAATTTCAAATAAATTTATAACCCCTTGGAAGAGACGATTCCGGCTACCATATTCCCGGACCACATGGAGTTGGATCGACATCGGCGGCTTACAAGAAGATTTTCGACACGTGAGTGATAAATATTGAATTAGTGATGGGCGCTCTAGTGCTTCGAATTAATCTAATAATCAAAGCTAGCTCGCCGAAAGGGTTTTTATTATAAATTAAGAAATTAATAAGAGTAATACTTGCGCAAGTAAAATTAGTATTAAAGGTATTTTATTGAAAGAAAAAGATAGATCAATACATTTCAGAAATTTCTATTGAATCAAAGAAGTATAAAATCTAAGCTATTAAAACATATGCATATGATATTTAATTTTTGCAATATAATTTGCGATAGTTTGTTATAGCTCTAATTCACTAGATGAATGGCTCTACCTATTCCGTCAGGTGCCGAATCTTGCACCCTGAGATAAAAATATATATTCGATACAAAGAAATCTACTAAGTACTAGAGATTTTAATATATATATATATATTTGGATTATTAGTGGCTAATTTATCAAGCTGATCTTAAAGCACATATTTTTAATTGAATTGTCCAAGTCAACAAGTATTAGCAAGCGCATATCGCAGCTACATGCAAAAGAATGCATATGATTTTAAGATAAAGGCACATGGTAATGATTCGTGCCATAAATCTAGAATATAAAGTTTAGCCTGTGATATTTTACTAATTTCAATTATTGTTCTATTTTTATATTATATTTTTCTATCGCTCTTTATATATTTTTTGCCTCGATCTATTTTTTGCATTATTTGTTTAATATATGTATGAAATGTTTATGGTGTGCAATTTATTTTTATTCCTCAACACTATAGTATAAGTATCATATTTATATATATATTTATTTTTATTGAATTACAAGAGTTATAGGAGAAGCCCATACCTAGGCCTATCAAGATTTTTTGAGACTGAATCCTATTAAAAAACCACGACCTAATTATATGATTATATCAAATATCTCATGCTTTACCGACTGATGCCAAGCAGGAGGCTAATCGCTATTTAAATATAAAGAATAACGTCAGAACATGTATCTTTAAACTCTCTAGAGAGCGAACTATGATCTTTCACATTTTTTATTGGCAATGTCATATGAGCATTTCCAGAGATCATTAGAATTATTAACAATAGCTAATGATTCATCATTATTTGAACAACCATAATGGAAATGACCGGTTTCTAATGCATCCAATAATTCAAAAATTTCAGATAGAATTGGAAAGTGAAGATTTTCTGTTTTTGTTAATGCAAGATCACTCACCTCATCACCCGTTGAAAATTTAATATTCTTTGCAATTAGATCAAATTCATTGAATGAAATTGTCATCAAGAGACAAGATAGTTTCTTGAACTTTGAAAAGCTATAACAATCAACCATATTTTTCAGTTGAGTGTATGTACAGGTGAAACGTGATAAGAAACTACTTGTATCTGCACACTTATAGCATTGAGCTTCAACGCATGTGAGATCTTTTCAGCTCAACTAACAAAGCAATACTGAAGGATTAAACTTAGACATTGTAGGTACAATGAAAACAATCGAGTATACACTAGAAATTTATTTACACAATTCACTACAATTGTTCATCACTTCCTCTTCAATTTTTATTAGTTTACTAACAGACAGTTTATGAGGTCTGTAATAGCATAGATAATCATTTATATCGTTCAAATTCACTGTGTTTAAGAAAATGTCTTTTAGTTGTTTCACCAAATGATGATTTTCATGAGTTGAATGTTTAATTGCAATTTCACAGGCATCATACCAATCAATACACTGTTCTAACCTCATTTCCAATTCACTATCAGCTTGCATCCACTTGCACGGGTCCATGATGAGCAAATGAAGAAACTATACATATGTCGGTACTAATATAGAGAAATTAAACGGTTCCTGTGCCTTCCCTCCAATGCAACATACACGAGCAGTATGATATTTCAATGCTTGCTTATGATAAACACATTGAATTTCTTCTCCGTTATAGAAAAAGCCATATCTTGCAAAGTTTTTCTTTTCTGTATTTGAATAGAATTGACATTTTTTCATGCTAAGCATTCTATTGTTTTCGCACATGAAATTTGGAGATGAGTCCATATTTTTCATTATCAAAGTATTGTAATGAACCGCTGCGAATAACGCACATCGACCGTGCGGATTGCGATGATGAATTTCACAGGCATTATAACACCAAGAACTTGTAAAGTAGTTAAAATTTGGTTTCTCAATTTCATCTGGTAAACAACATACGTTTTTGTGTAACCTTCTGAGAAACTTAGCTTTCTCTGTACCTTTTGTGTAGATTTTATCATATCCTTCAAGATAAGATATCAATAATTCGTCTGTATAAATAAAATTACCATCTTCCCAGCGTATTTTGTGATAATTGTTCTCAGCCCATGTTACTTGCTTACGCAATTTAGCATTCAATTCCGACTATGCAAATGGCGACTTGAAATGTAACACAACAAAGCTATTTAGCTGATCTACGATTCCGATTTCTTTCACGATAATTTGATTAGAAGTTCCCTTGAACCAATGCATGTCGACTGTTGCAAATTTTTTACAGGAGGATTCCTCCTCTTGTGTTGTTTTGTCCTCCTCCTTTGTCCTCCTTTCTCCTCCTCCTTCTCCTCCTCCTACTCCTCCTCCTCCTCCATTCTCCTCCTGTGGTTTAGGTGTACTACATCTTGAGTGATAGTAGAAGAAGTCTTGTTCGGTGTCAAGATCACACTGCGTGTCAAGATCACACTGCGTGTCAATAGATTGTATTTTCTTCCCAGAATTATAACACATTATAGGCGTACTACATCTGGAGTCATAGTAGATGCTGTCTTCTTTATCAAGATCGCACTGTATCCCGATAGAGCGTGTTTTCTTCTCAGAATTAGAAGACATTCTAGATGTTAACCGATCAAAGCTAAAACCTCAAATGAGTGAAATTTGAAAAATGCAATACTTATATAGCTTGTGCTCTATCGAGAAATTACTGAACTTCCTTCACCATGGAAGTAAGGGGAGTGTACTCCATGATACGATCACTGATTAAAATGCAATAAGCGGAAGTATTTGGAGGTACAGCTTCCTTAAATTCCATATCTATTCTAATATCTGTGGAGGATTTCAAATGAGAAGATTGATGTGAACAGTCAATTACAATCAGGGGTGTTTTAGTACAAAATGTGTCAAAATCAATCTCTGTTCCAAGCTCAGTATTGATACTATGGTTATAGTAGGCCGAGGGAAAATCCAAAAACATACGGTACATCAATTCTTGTTTACCAAGGAGGTTTTCATAAGGAAAATAGTCAGAGTTCAAGTAGACCTTTGCATTTTGAAGATTACAACTATCAAATTCCGAGATTGATTTATTAATTTTATTCTTACGATCTGTTTGAAACGCTAAAACAACATACTTTGGTGTGTCGAGATGTGATGCGGTTTTTACTGCCCAAGAATGAACAGTGCTATTTTGTAAATTTGGTAATTCTGAAATCTCCCAATGACGAAAGCTCAGCTTCAGCGGTGTATCAGTATCGAGCAATCTCAAAAATTTCAACCTCACATGATCTTCTAAAGTAATATAGGGAATTCTCCATTGAAGCTTCGTTATTTTTATATTAACGTTTGTTGCTTCTGTAGACTCGATGCAATTGAGATCTGTTGGCGATCTTAATAATACAAGTTCTTGTTTCAAGTTTAAAATTATTCTTTGAAAGTCTTCAAAAATGGTAAAACTAATTTAAGAGGTACACAGAATGTAAACTTATTATCTTTCAGTGTATATCCTGCTCTGTCAAACCCGGCCAAGTGATATGTGTTCTTATCAAACATATTTTTCACTAGTATAGCTTTAATTGTTGATGTTAATCCAATTAGTCTTGATTTAGAAATTTGTTGTCCAGCCAATTCATATCGAATTTCATCAAAGAGATTTCCAATGAGGTTACTGGATAATATATACTTAGCTTCTATCGGAGCATCCCCAGCCTTCACAGCTGGTTTTGTACACTTCACCTCCCCCTCAATAAATATAAATGATTTGCATGGAAGGCTGTACTGATCCATAGAAGCCACATGGATGCGAGCTTCATCTGAGGGTTTAATTTCTTGTCCCGAATATACTATATGAGTATGGAACTGAAATTTAGTAATATCATTATAGAACTCGAGTTGAGATTCAACATCGAGAATTTCACTAATTGCTGCGCCGTACATGACGCCGATCTACTATAAATCCCAACTTTTCCAATATTCTCGTGCTTTTCGCCGATATAGCACGTAGCTTTTTAGGTGTTGACTCTATCACGTTCGAGTCTCTAATGAGCTTCTGTGAGCAAATGCTAGTGCGAGGTTTGAAAACGAGGAATCCCATTTCAAGTTCTTTGTTTTTCACGAATGTGAAGTCTAATTGTAATTATATCTCCTCGGAAATCAATAAACGATCCTTCTTGATCGGTTACCTTTACATTAATGCTTTGAATTCTATGTGTGTTTAAAGGCATATAGATTATCGGATTAGGTGTTTCATTTATCAAATACCCGCTAGGTACTCTAGGTGAGAACTTGTATATAATATGTTTCTGTTTGCCATCGGAGTAACTCCCACAGGCTATATTGCACTCAACTACAATAGAGTTAATATTTGTTATGCTAACTAAATGCTGAGAATAATACCATTTATTCGGTTGTAATATAACATTATCAAAACCAAGCATTTTTCCTATTGAAGTAGATGATGTAAAGTCAATAGGCTTATCAGAACGAATTTCGAGCTTCATAGTATTCGTGTTAGCTCTTATATTAAGTTTCTTTTCGTCACTATTCAATTTACTCTTTAAAGCTAATATAATGTCATCAACTTCATATGCACCCGTATCAAGATCAATTAATTTATCACCATATTTGAAGCTAGAATTTTTACCTTTTATAACATTTGCAATGCTATTGTAAGTACAGAAATTAATCAATCCAATTTCCCATTCTTTATTTTTATCCAAATCGAGAATTTCTTGTAAATGTTCATAGAGATCACTTGATCTAGATCGTAATGTAATAACAACCATCTTATATGTTTTCGGTACAAATACTGGATTACAACTGGTTCGCAAAAAACAAGAGCATAAGGTGTCCACATATATTTGTATGTAATGGTTGCATGTGCTCAACATTGTAAAAAATATTTACACCTGTTTCTTTTTTCCAATATTTATTCAATTCATAAGGTGGTTGTAAATTACCAATTGGATCAAAATAGTAAACATTTGATCCTCGTTTCTTATAACCAACCCAGTGTGTACCATGTCCGGATTGAGTGTCTAAATTAACAATACAATTCTCATTTTTTAGAATTTTATTAGGTAATGTATCTATCATGTATACACCTCGTAGGGGAATTTGTAATAATTTACACCATTTTATTAGATCGTGATTGGACAATTCACCATCGATATTCATTTTTTCACCTTCTTTGTCGTTCTACGTTTTTTAACTCTTTTTTTCTTTGGAATAAACTTACACCATATGGTGAGGAGGAGGATGTGGGGTTGGGCCCAATCAAAATACGACCACCACTCGAGATTGGAGGGTACGGTTTCAAATAGTAACCTCTACCTGCAATATGCTGTTTCAACTGAGCAATAGCTTTTTTCCTTATCGAGCTGCTATGAGTTTTCCCAACACTTGTGCTCTTCTTCTTCTTCTTCTTTCTCAATCCACCGCCAAACGCTGCTTTAGCTTTCATCACGTTTGTTACAAGATAACTAAGTGCTCTTTCACTTAGAGATGATTTTGGATTCTTGAATATTTCCCATGCTGTGTTTGCAAGAGCTCTGTCTGCAATCGCTCGCGACTTATTATCACTATTTTGAGTGTATGCTATATCATGTACCTTACAGGCCCTATCTAATGAATTTATACCTTCATCCCCCCTCTTTAACCTTTCATTAACCTTGGTGCCAGGGCCACACCACTGGTAGCCCCCCGGGAGGTGAATTTCAGGTGATGCATTTATTAATTTATTTATAATAGTTGATGTAATGTCCCCCGCAGTACCCGCTATACCTTTGACAATTTTGCTAGCCGAACTCAAGATTCCTTCACCTCGTTTCCTAGAAGATAACTTTCTTCTACATACCATTTTTCATTACCTTTCAACTCAATAGTTGAACATCGACTGAGGTTAATTAATCAAACACTTAACCTCAATCGAGAGACAAAGAAATTGTCTCACTATGTGCTTTATATATTACTACAAAGTTGGTATGTTTTAATCAATAGGGAATACAATTTTCTATCATCATGATGTGTCTTATTAACACACTTGTTAAGTATGTTGTAAGTTTTGTAGAAATTGCAAAGAATTGAACGTTCATCAATCATAAATCTATACCAATGTCTTAGACTAACATCGAGAGAAGCATCTGATGAATTGACACATGATTTGATATAAGATAATGTATGATTTCTTACTAACAGTGATTCCTGCATCAATTGAGGTGTTTCCAAATCCCTAATCTCATTTCGTACATTTTGTATAGATTTCAATATTCTCTTACTATCATTTTGCATTGAATCATATTTTTTCAAAGCAATATGGAAAAGTAATAGCATATTCACACAACATATTATAAAGAGAAGAACAAATAAAACTCTCCATACGATTATCTTCATTGCACAACTTCTCCATTCAAGTGTTGTAAGCATACTGATAAAAATAGATTGCTATATCTATAGTGAGTGTATAGCGCGAACAGATGGAGGAGAATCTCACAACAAGGTCAAGACTGGCATGCGCATGCACGCGCAGCAGCAACTATAAAATAGCTTCTCTTGTGAGCGAACACTCATTGACTGTACAAGAGCATTACTATTCTACATTCATTGAGTGTTCAGTTACAAGAGGATCTATTCTTGCGTGAACAGTGTACTATTCTACATCTTCTTTGACAGGTGAGAATTAAGAACAATTTTTTTAAAAACAATATTACAATTTATTATCAAACACTACAATATTTACATTATATACTACTTGTGAAGCATATAACTGCTACATGCTATGAGAATAAGATTGTTACATTTTAACAATCTTAATGTCGCTCCATGTAGCGGTTATATGCTTCACTACTATTCCTAAATTTTTACAGTTAGAATTAAATTTAACCACTTTACAAGGTGGAATTATTGAAGAAAATCTCTGAGGCAGGTATACCTCAGAGATTTTCTTCGTAGAAGCGATATTAATTTTCAAAATAATTTGTCTGCCATGATGGTTCGTTTCCTCCCACACTGAGATGATAGTATATGGAACATCCTCCGCCAGCTCGCGGAGAGGCATCCACGGTTTTGGTGATGGGTTATTGATGAGTGCGATGAAGTCCTCATCATCATCATCCCGCGCGGCTGCCTCCTCCAGTAGCGGAGCCATGGAGGTGTTCTCAGACATATGTTTCTGTTAAATGAAAATCTATGATTAGTAACTTTATTATAATTTGTTTCAGATTATCAACTACTTGTGATCAACAGATTATTGTCATAATCTCAACTTGATATCATCAGATTGACAAGACATTCTCTACTTGTGATCAACAGATTATTGTCATAATCTCAACTTGATATCATCAGATTGACAAGACATTCTCTACACAAAGTGAGTAATATCAGTTATTGAAATAATATTTCTTGCAGAATCCAATAGTGAATCAAATTAATAAGCAAACTCTTTCATTGCAACAAATAACTATCAACTGAATCAGTAATTTTCTTAACACATCACTTCAATATTATAGCAAATAATATGTAAGCATCATAATAATGAAATCAAAATATTCATCTTATTCAATTTTTTGACTGAACTACTAGTAAGGTTGATCAGTTCAAAAATAAAATTATACACATCTTAACTGAACTCTAATCATTTAATATCACAATATAACTATCAACTAAATCAGTAATTTTCTTAACACATCACTTCAATATTATAGCAAATAATATGTAAGCATCATAATAATGAAATCAAAATATTCATCTTATTCAATTTTTTGACTGAACTACTAGTAAGCTTGATCAGTTCAAAAATAAAATTATACACATCTTAACTGAACTCTAATCATTTAATATCACATTGTGCATTGTACAAAGACATCTATTGGAATTAGTTTTTTCTCACTTATTAGATAGTAGCATGCATTCAACCTAATCACTTCAAATAATTATATTTCTTGATTTCATAAAACAATTTATGCTCAATTCAAATGAATATATCATATTCATGTAGTCAAATATACATCTTAACTGAACTCTAAAGTTGAATTAAGTTCCTATATTCGTTATCAAGAAATTGTCTTTCAAATCAGATTCATCAATAACTCCAATGTGAGTACATGTAATGTGAACATTGGAAATTATTTTTTTCCCAGTAAGAAATTTATCAGATACTAGCAAGCTTTTGGATGACAACATATAAAGATTTAAAATTATCTGTTCACATTACATGTTAATAATATTTGAAATAACTAACCTGTGAGGGTACGAAGTTGGTTTCTTCCTCCTCCAGAAATTGCAGTTTTCTCTTCCCCTGCTGCCTGTTGGTGGTAATTGTTGTTAGCGGCACTCGCTTCGGTGCCCATCCTAGATGAGATGGTGGTGTGTCTGGTATAATGAGCTCATCGCTGCTCATCCCTCTCTCCACGAAGACTCCACGTCTCTTCAGGGGCGACTCCTCGGCGTCGGATGCAGCAGGGGGAGCAGCACTGGTAGAAGGAATCTTCTTCTTCCGCGCAGCTTGCGCTGCCCAGTAAGATGGGAATGATGGTTCTTGTTGAGGAGGTGTATCCGGAAGGATGTACTGCTCACGTGTGGACTCCATGATGATGATAGCGAGGATATGTGTGAAACGTGACTAGTGGTCAATGAAGCTGGCAAATCCAATGACCGCCGCTTATATACTCATTCGTTCCTCTCTCTCTCTGTTTTAGGATGAGTGAGAGATAGTGCATTTTCCCACTTGTCACATCCTTGACATACAAATGCATTCTTACACGTACAGCAAGTTGCATTCAGAGAAAAAATATCAAATTCTCACAATGCACTCGAATTCTCACTTCCACATATCTCGAATAACAATATTTCGAATGTAATCTCCTCATTAATTTTCATAATTAACATCACATGTTGACTTGCTAAATTTCTTCTCAATATTATTGTGATTTTCATTATGTTTGTTGATTTCACAGAGTTCGAGACTGCATAATCACTCCAGTCTTCGAGGAGGAAAGACGTATGAAGAACTAGTGTAAGCAGAGAGAGAGAGAGACAGTACAGCACATCATTCATTGCATGTAAGTATGATACAATTCTTTATTTTTCTAATCATGATTTTTCAGAAGTTACTTCTTTCCTGATTACTTAGGAATCACTAATATCTCAATTACAACAGAGTGCATATTGTACAATATCCAGCTTGTTTTCCCTCAGCATCTTCTTTTTCATCATTTGTAGTTTCTTTTCCATTATAGCTCATCTTTTTATATATACAAAATGGAACATGTATCACTTTTTAGTAAGGATTTTCAATAATATATTTGCAATATACACATTGCAGATATGATTTCTCATGTAAAAAGTATCCATTTATTGCAAAATAGTCTGCTCTATTAATAAATACCGAGAGCTTGAATGGTTCTGAACGATGGAAAGTTAAAACTCGTTCTTCATATTGCCGTAGAATATTATTATCGAAATTCTCCTCTTCACATGAAATATTATCTTCTTTGCGCCATCCACAATTTGGACTACATCGCTCATGTTCCTTACTAGGATCATCTGTTGGCAACCAATTTTCTAAATATACTGAACAAAACACACATTGAACAACGTCAGGTGCTCGCACAAATTTAAAACCCTGTTTAGCCATATTTTGAGGTGACAACAGACTCGATTCTAATTTCCAACGATTATCAAATGTTAATAACCTCAATCGTTCGTGCATGAAAATCTGATCCTGTGATAGCATTTTTTGCACTGTACTTGCAGCTTGTTGAATCACAACTGATTTTTAGATCAATGTTTACTTGTTTTTATATCTAATTCTGTGCCATAGTAATTTATTCTTTGTTTGTTTTCAGTAACCCGCTAGTAGCAGAGATGGAGCATAGCAGAGAACACAGAGTTGGAGGCGTGAGTTCGCGAGCAATTCACCATCGCATTTCCTTCGAAAACGTAGCACCTGACATTGAAAATGTGCTTCAAAACTCGAAAGCTCGTGTTTTTGAGATAATAAGAGAACACGCTGCACGTTTCGAAGGAAATGTTAAATGGTTTTTAGTATTAAATGTATTATTGTATAAGATGGTAGTTTTAGAATCAGAGGAATCCGAAGCTGTTTCATCCATTGTGAATCTTCATAGCTACTCGGCCATAGGCATGAATGTCTTGGAGAGTTATGACGAATTGAATGAACAATTTATGTTAGCAGTTAGGAAAATTTTAAGTTCATTCGATAACTTTGTTCGATTTGGGAGTGGGTGGGTGTTGAAGAAGATCGACTCGCTTGATGTAAATGTGATTAGATATAATCCAATGTACACAAGCAGTTATATTCAAACACCCCAGTTCATCAACAATAAGAAATGTGTTATCAATATCAAAAATCTTTCTGATAAAAAGTGTTTTCTGTGGAGTGTTCTAGCCTATTTTCACCAGAAACCAATAGGCAGACATTAACGGTGAAATATTTGAGCAAATTTGCTCACAGGCTGAACACTCGCGGAGTTAATTTCCCAACCACCGATCGCGACATAAAGAAATTTGAAATTCTCAATACAGACATCGCAATTCATGTTATCGCGTATGACAACAAAAAGTTTTTCCCCTATCGAACAAGCATATTCCGTACGCGTAAATACCAAATTAATCTTTTAATGTTGAAAGGCGATGCAGGAAAAACTCATTTTTGTTTAATTAACACCGCGAACGGGAAAAACGGATTGTCGCGTCTTCTTTCTCACCTTTCGAAAGCTAAAGCACAAGTAGATGTTTGTAATTTCTGTTTTCACAGATTTACATCAGACAAAAGAGTAAACCGGGATGGGAAAGCAAATTTGATGAGACATCTAGAACTTTGTTCAAAGTTCCAGTCTCAGAGAACTTCATACCCAAAACGTGGTGAGACAATCAAATTTAAAAAACTCGGTTCGACTTTGAAGAAAAAGTATACAATCTACGCGGATTTGGAAACATTTGTTGTGAATATGGTTGGTAACGAATCTGAGGATGTACCTATTACCAGAAGTTACACCAAGAAAACGGCTCGTCATATTCCGTGCGGGTATTGTTTCGTTGTAATTGATGTGAATGGAGATATCGCGTATTGCCCAGTACTCTATAGATCGAGTAATATCAATGAAAAGATCATGGAGAAATTTCTCAAGGAAATAATCGAACTGGGCGATTTATTGAGTGCAGATATAAAATGTGAAATTCCGATGGAGCATTTAAGTGAACGTCAGCAACGCGAATTTCAAAATGCTGATAAGTGCGGCCTTTGCGATGAAGTTTTTACCGAAACAGACACAAAGGTACGCCATCATGCACATGAAAATGGAAAGTTTTTGTGTGCTGCTCATGTGTCGTGTAATTTAAATACTCGAACTGACGATACGATTAGCTGTTACTTCCATAATTTTAGCGGATTTGACAGTCATTTTATTCTAAAAGCTCTCGGAAAATGTAAAAAAGAAATTTCCTGTATCGCCAATACATCAGAAAGATTTTTGACATTGACAGTGGGAAAAATCAAGTTTTTAGATTCATATAAATTTATGAATGAATCTTTAGAAGTATTAGTGCGCAACTTGGTAGATAGTACAGATATGGAATCGAAGTTCAAATGACTGTTTTCAGTATTTAATGACCCTGATCTCGAACAAAGGCAACTCTTGTTGAAAAAAGGAGTATATCCCTATTCGTACATATCTTGCCCTGAAAAATTTGCTGAGACTTCTCTCCCTCCGATAGAATGTTTTTATAATGATCTTAACGATACACCCCTCTCCCCCAAAGAATATGAGCATGCACAAAGAGTGTTCTCAACATTCAAGTTGAAATCTCTCGGCGAGTATCATGATTTCTATCTGTGCCTAGACGTCATGCTATTAGTTGAGGTTTTCGAAGAAATGAGGTCAACGCTTTTTAGGTCATATGGCCTCGATGTGACTCATTTTCTTTCGCTTGCTCATTACACTTGGAATTGTATGTTAAAGTTCACCCGGTTGAACTCCAATTGATTAGCGATCCCGATATACATCTATTGTTTGAATCAGGAATGCGCGGTGGTGTTTCGTTATTGGCAAGCGTTATTGCGAAGCCAATAACAAACACATCCCTGACACATACGATCCCACAAAACCAAGTAACTATTTGCTTTATATAGATTGTAATTCTTTGTATGCGCACTCTATGAATCAATTCTTACCTTATGGAAATTTCAAGTTCCTCTCAGAGGAAGAAATCCATGCTCTTGACTTTACAAATTTGGAGAGTGAATCAGAAACTGGTTATGTAATTGAATGTGATCTCAAGTACCCACAGGAGTTACATGATATGCATGCCAATTTCCCTCTCGCTCCACTTCATCAAATTCCTCCTAGCGAATTGTTCTCCGAGTACCAACCAATGAGAACGGTCAAACTCTGACTAAAAAACTCATGAACACACTTTTTGATCGAGAGAGGTACATTGTTCATTACATGAATTTGAAACTGTACCTTCAACTCGGATTGCAATTAACAAAGGTACATCGCGTCATTAGCTTTTCCCAATCGCCTTGGTTGAAGAACTACATTGAGTTCAATACCTGTAATAGGCAAGCCGCGAAAAATAAATTTGAAGTCTCTTTCTTTAAACAGATGAGTAACTTATGCTCGGAAAATCGATACAGGGAAATCGGCATCAATGTAATGTTCAAATTATCACAGACGCCAAGCGTCTAGATAAGTACATTTCAAATCCCCTATGTAAACGCTGGCAGATAATAAGTTCGGATGTGATTGCGGTTTTCTCGCGAAAGTTGGAACTAAAAATGAATAAGCCAATCTATTCAGGTTTCTGCATCCTGGATTTGAGTAAACTGCACATGTATGATTTCTTCTATTGTAAATTGCAAAAAATCATACCATGGCAACGCATCCAGCTTTGTATGACTGATACAGATAGCTTCCTCTTATCATTGGAGACACCCGACGTCTACCAACTGATAAGAGAAAATCTAGAATTGTTTGACACTTCAAATTACCCAGCTGAGCACGAATGCTTCTCCAATGAGAGGAATAAAGTTGTAGGGAAATTCAAGGATGAGGCAGCTTCATTTCCTTTAAAATCTTTTCTGGGATTACGGGCGAAATTATATTCATATCTTGTAAATAATGAGAAGGAGGAAACTGTAAATAAGTGTGTAGCGAAAGGTGTGAAGACACATGTGAAAAATAGAAAACTTAGTTTTGACTTGTATAAGAAATGTTCGATTGAACGATGCCAACATATAGAAAAATGTAATATGTTGAGATCCTTCAATCATAAAATGCATCAAATTGAATGCGCAAAGGTTTGTTTAAGCCCGTTCGATGACAAGCGCTTTATTGCAGAGAACGGAATCGATACATTACCATTTGGTCACTACAAAATAGCAAACTGATGGCACAGATCAGTGTGTGTGTGTGTAACGAGCTAGTGACCAACACATCGAATTCTGTTTCAAGCGTGTCTTCACACAAAGAAGAAGAATGAGTAATATTAGAGCAAAATTAGCAGCAGAGCTTCACTCTGCTGCACGTGTAAATTACCCCACACGCAGATATGAGTTGAAGAATGAGAACGATTTATATCAATCAGATCTGATTGAGATGGGTAGCTTATCTAAATTCAATAAAGGATATCGTTATATTTTAGTTGTTATTAATTGTTCTACTTAGTACGCTTATTGTATACCTTTAAAGAATAAGACTGCACAAAGTGTTTATAATCCACTCGAACCAATTATTTGTAAGAATAGACATATGCGTTTTTTTCAGACAGATGAAGGGAAGGAGTATTTTAATAAGCATGTGAAAGATTTGTTAGATAAGTATAATATCAAGCATTATTCTGTTTTTACTGATAAGAAAGCTAGTATCGCTGAGAGATTTAATCATACAATAAAATCAAAAATATATCGATCTTTAACTGAACGTGGGAGTAAAAACTGGGTTAATAACTTACAAAATATTGTAGATGATTATAACAATACAGTACACAGTAGCATTGGAATGCGACCTAAAGATGTAACTAAAAAACATCGTAAACGTGTTTTAGAATCACTAAACTCTGCATTTAATAGACGATTCAAATTAAAAGTGTTGAAACCAAAATATAAGCTAGGTGATATTGTGAGAATTTCTAAAAAGAAACAGATATTTGATAAAAAATATCTAATGAATTGGTCATCCGAATATTTCCGAATTGTGAGCATACATCCCACAAGACCTATCACTTACTCATTAGAAGATCTTAGTGGTGAGATAATACAGGGTAGGTTTTATCAAGAAGAAATTAAAAAAATGCTTTTGAATGAATCTGAAAGAAATGTTTATTTGATAGAAAAAATATTGAGACGAGATAAGGATAAGTTGCTTGTGAAATGGATTGGATTTCCACAACCATCATTCATAAATCGAGAGAACTTATTAGAGTAAATAATAATAATTAGAGTAAGATCACATGGTATAATTTTATCGAATCACATTTGTTGTAAATAATTAGAGTAAGATCATATATGATGTAAATAATGTACATTATCAATCCACATTTGTTGTAAATAATTAGAGTAAGATCATATGATGTAAATAATGTACATTATCTATCCACATCTGTTGTAATATTCTTTACATTGTGTGTTTTTTAAATAAAAACAACTTGAATTGAATGATCGCTCTTTCATTTCTCATTTTTGTCATAGAGAAGTGCTAGTAGCATGTGGCACAAGGTGACTAGATGTTGAATGGGTGAGTACATCTAGTCACCTAGAAACGCTTCATTACCGAGTGAACCAGACACATGAAACAGTTCTGTTTGTATATCTCACTTTCTCAACATGAACAAACTCGACATTGTAAATTTCGATAAGTTAATTGCACAAGAGGAAAAGCCTGTATGGTGTAAGAATGGTACATTGATACCGCATAACGCTAGAATTCTCATCGTAGGCCCGTCTGCATGTGGTAAAACAAATTTATTGTTCAACTTGATTTTTTCCAAAAATGGATTGAGATTTAAACATATTCATTTAAATACTAAAAGCCAATATCAAGATAAGTACTTGTTTTTAAGAAAAGTCTTTTCAAAAATGGAAGGTATTGAATTTCATGTCAATGATATTCCCCGAGAGAATTCTCCACCCAAAATAAAATTCAACAATTTTCTCTTGTCATATTCGACGATTTACAACTTAGTCACACACCTCAAATAAGAGATTATTTTACCATGGGTAGACATCGTAATATTGATACAGCATATTTAATTCAAAGTTATGGTGCAACCCAAAAACATTTCACCAGAGATAATGCAAATATGATTGTTATATTCAAAATTTATCAATTATCACTCAAATTAATACATAGAGACTATGTGGGTGAAGATATTTGCTTCAGAGATTTCAGTAAATTGTGTTCAAATGTGTGGAATTCTAAGAAGCATAGTTTTCTTACTATTATGACCGAATGTACAGCTAATAGTGGAAAATATAGACAGGGTCTGGATAACTTTATTGACATTCAGTAGAGAGTGAGTAGCAGTGAAAGAATGAGGATGTCTCGTAGAAGACAAAACGCTAGTGTTGCTCTAATCGATAAGATTAAGAAATTGAGGAAAGTTATTAGAGATAAACATAGAAGCATTGTACATTTTGAAAAGCAATCTGACAATTACAGAGAAAAACTTTTTAAACCGATTATCACACCTTTAGTTGAAATGGGGAAAACTAAATCTTCTCACCACTCTGATCAGAGTTTTATACCAAAAAAGGAGGAACAAGAAGAAGAAGAAGAAGAAGAAGACGAAAGTATGGAATTGGGAGAAAAACATGATGATGAAACAATAGAAGTTGCATCACCATCAGCAGCTGAAAAAGATCTAAGCATGAACGAATCAAGTATATTTAATTCAACTAGGCTTGAGAGTGATACAAGCGGTAACATAAAGAAGATAAAGAATCAAGTGCTTGCACAATATTTGTATACATTTCATTGTGAAAATTGGATAACTCGATTCCTTATGGAATTTCCTACGATTCTGACCGAAAATTATATTTTATGGGTGAGATGGTTGTTAGCTTTGATAACTACTTCTTTTATATTGATAACAAAAAATTCTGAATTACACATGGACTATTAGAACTGTTATTTGCGCAAAGACCAAATTCATATCTCTTTGATGAAAAAGATCTAAATAAATACAAGAAGATTTTATCAATAACAAAAGTTCATTTGGATTGACGAGGATATGTGAAACGTAACAGTGGTGTAAAGTCTTGCTTAATTCAAATGCTGTTTCCTGTTAAAAAAACAAGTAAGAGAGGTTCTGGCTTATTGAAATTTGCAAAAAACACTTCTAGCAATAGAATTTACCAATATTATGACAACTATGACGAATTGGTTCAGAGACTTCATTTATTAAAATCATCAAAACTTGCTGGGCACTCAGCTCATGATGTTGAGATTGCATCAATTATAGAAGAATTGCGTGAAGGTAAAATTATTGTTTAGTTGCAGAATGAGCGTGCACAGATTCAGAGGTAAAAGCGAGAGAGTCGCCGTGAAGAAAGACATTGTATGGAATGGACCAGATCTTACCAGTTTTAGTGAGAGAATAATACAGGCAATTAATCAACAGGGTGTTAGTGAATCTCTGCATTCGTATTTAGATTCACAATTATCTAATATAGTTAAGAATATTGGATTGAACAAGATCGAAAAGGAACACATCTTCAGTATATTACAACAGTTATCTGACAATATCGATAGGGGACTTAAAGAGAAATCTATCAATTTGGAGAATTCTCTTCATGATCTCAAATCAACAACAGAGATATTCAGATCACACTTGAATACGATCAACGATAATGAAGTTGACAAGAATTATTTGGATGAGAAATTGAAAGTTATCTCAGACAAGATTAGAGATTTGCAAGTATTAGATAGAAATTATCTAAATACCAGATTGAAACAGCTTAGCACAGAACTTTTTACTAGAGTAAATGAAACTCATTCATTATCGGTTGATAAGGAATATTTGGATAAAACTGTGCAGGCATTGAATAACATTGTTATAACAAAACAAGAGTTAGAAGATCGATTATCTGCAATGACTAATACGATAAAGACAAATCTTATGGAGGGGATTGAACAATTTGTTTCAAAAAACGATTTGAATACATTGCTAACTACGTTTAGCGAAACTTATGTATTGAAAAATGATCTGAGTAGTGAAATGCAAGCATTTATTAAGAAAGATGAATTACAAGCTACACTCAAATCAATTCGTGAGGAAATAGCAACTTCAATTAAAAATACAGAGAATGATGAAGTGACAAGATTACAATGTTCAGCTGCATTCACCGATTATCTCACCTTATTTATACATCGAATAGCATACCAAATAGTGCGAAATTATGCGAAAGTTAGTTTCCATATGAATTGGATTGAGGCGAAATCGCATAATTTGACAGAAGATCAAGTAGGTGATTTAATAACCGATAAGATGAGTTTAAGTATCTACGCCGATGTTCTAAAACCCTTAAGTTAGGATCATATCAATCTTTAACCGATTTTCACTATGCAAATTGCTTGGGAGAAATAGCTACATTCTATTTCAACGTTCACATGCATTTTTCCAAGCTGAAACAAGATTATGTACGAAACGTGTTAATGCACGAATTTGAGATGGATTAGAACAGAGATGCATTCGTCCTTGTGAACTCTGCAAAAACGTGACAATACTCAAGTATTGAATTAGACCGGAACTGCATTTGTCCTTGTAAGCTATGTGAACTAAAATTGCAAAACATGACAATAGTGAAGTATTGAATTAGACCACAACAGCATTCGTCCTTGTAAGCTCTCTGAAGTGAAATTTTGAAACATGTTAATCATCAGCCAAGAGCAGAATTGGTGCGTAATGATAACGCCCAAGGTTGTCTCACGGTAAGCAAACGTTGCTACATAGTGTTGTGGAAACTACAACAAGAAATTACAATGTTTTTCAGTTTGATAATATGTTGAGAATGTAAGATTTGGTGAGAATGATTTATATCAATATAGATTCAGAAAAGAACTTTGAATTCACTATTAGTCTTCCAAAGAATATTCAAAGTCGCAAAAAAGTCTCGCACCACCCGTAAATAGCATCTACTTGCATTCAGTTTCAATTTACTAGCTATAAATTATGTAGAGATTTTTGAGGATCCATCAGACAAAAATAATATCAGTTTCTCACAAAAGTGCTATATTAAGAGTGGTGGGACATATTTCTCCAAGTCAACCACAGTTTTCTCTACCATATCCAAAGTTGTTGAGCTAGATGAGTTGGGTCTTGTAGCAACAGCTAACTTGATAACACAAGTCTTAAGAAAACGAGCAAACATGACTTGTAAGCTTCTCCTATACCCTGTTAAAGAGATACAGCCCTTGTCTCCTATCAGCCAAGAAGCGTAAGCTAGAACTGGATGAAATTGATCTAAAACGGAGGAAAACTGAGTTTTTTGAAACCACACAGTCATTTAGGGTACAGCATAAGCAGCTAGAAGAATTTGAGGAAGAAATAGAAAATTTGAGAGAGGAACTTGAGCCATATTTCCATTCACATTGGCGAAATTTTGATCTAAGTGGAGTGTACAATGTGACTGCATTTACTGTAAATAATAAAGGAAAATTTGCATATGTAGGTGTTTTAGGAGAAAAGGAAGGTTCGAAGAATGTTCACTTTGTAAAGGGGTGCCATAAAAATGTTTCTATTAATGCATACAATGCAAGAGAAGACCTTAAGAAAGAGGGTTATTTTGTAATCCCTTACACTGACAAAAAAGAAATTATTTGTCTACCAAGGGAAGAGAAAATTTGTGTAATTACAGTCAATGGTATGACAAGCTATAATGGTCATACATTTCCTAGAATAGAATCACTTAAGTTTCTGTCAGATGTATGGAAAAACTTGGAAGACACTCCCTTCACACAAAAAGAAGTGGAGCAGTATAATAACATCACAATGCTGGAAATTAAAGGGAAAGTAAAAGTAGGACGGTGTAAAAGATTAGGAGAGTTACCAGAAGGTATAGAGTTAGTCATTACTGCTAAACGAGTGGAGGAGGAGGAGGACAAAGGAGGAGAACAAAGGACAATTTTTGTGCTCGGAGAAGAGTAAAATTGTGCTCGAGGGCAATTTTTGTCCTCGGAGGACAATTTTTGTCCTCAGAGAAGAGGGTAATTGTCCTCGGAGGACAGTTTTTGTCCTCGGAGAGGAGGATTTTTGTCCTCGAAGGATAAAATTAAAGTAAAAATGAACTTACATGTGTTGATTTCACGAAATGACAGCTATCTCCTTGCCTATGCTTCTCTCAGTTCAGGTAGCTCCTCGACTGTGCTTGTCTCAGCTCAGGTATCGTCTCAGCTTAGCTATCTCCTCGGCTATGCTTGTCTCAGCTCAGGTATGTTTCCCTCACGAGAGCTCAACTGGTTATGAGGTTCGGAACTCAAGTTGAGAGGTGAGAAAATGCTGTGAAAACAATGAAATATTTAATAACTGAACTGAAATCAATCGAGAATGCTATTCAAAATATGTTTGAGTGAGCCCTATGTTGAAATGGTGTGAAATATTTAATAATATTAGAAATCATTCGAGAATGCTATTCCTCTATGTTGAAATGGTGTGAAATATTTAATAATATTAGAAATCATTCGAGAATGCTAATATGTTTAAGTGAGTTGACATGGGGGATTTCAGCTTCTAGCAGGTGTTTTCACCCTCTCATGCTGAGTTCTAGACGAGATTTTTTTTTTCGTCTTCTAACACACATGTACAAGGATGCCATTTGAAAAATGATCGAGTGTCAGTTTTTGTAATAGGAGAGAGAATACTTACAAACCGATAACAATGTGGGAGCACGTGTTGTTGGGGAGAAATTTGAATTTTTTTCGCCTTGTAGCACGCTTCACTCTCGCTCGCACGAGCCTGGAACAGAGAGAGAAACGTATGCTATATAAACAGAAGTGATGAGAGGAAAATTATCATTTACATCAGAGACAGATTCGAGTATACTTCACACATCGTACGAGATGAGTTCTCCATCATCTTCTCAATCGTTCATCTTACCAGATAGCCCACCACCACACCAACACATCCTCAACTACTGGCAGCGGAAAGCTGCCCTCGCTGCTGAGTAGTCTGCTGCCCCACCCGACCCCTCACCGCTCAGCGTGGAACCACCATCACCAGCCGGGGAGATCATCGTCGGGGACAGCCCTCTTCAATGTCTAGCTCCAGCACCTACCTGGGCACTGCGGCGTGCGGTGCTAGCTACCCTCTCGAACAACATCAAGCAGAAGCAGGCAAAGAGGAAGTTGGTGTTTGAGGAGGAGCCTGAGGTTAGCGGGGATGAGGAGGAGGAGTAAATCTACTCTCAAACAAAGGTTAGTTTCAACAAATATTATTAACTTGTGTATGCACAGATTTTTTCTGTGATTGATTGTTAAAAAATCTGTGCACATACAAGTCTTTGATTATTTGATACAAATATTATTTGAAATGATTAGAATGCAAGAAATTTGAATTATGAGATATTATTGTTTAAAGTATTCGATCATGCATAAATGTTACCAATATTTCCTTGAAGTGATTAGAATGCTAAGGAAATATTATTTGAACTGCTTAGAAATTGAATTATTGTTTAAAGTATTCGATCATGCAACAATGTTAGCAATATTTCCTTGAAGTGATTAAAATGCAAAGGAAATATTATTTGAACTGCTTAGAAATGGAATTATGAGATATTATTGTTTAAAGTACTCGATCATGCATAAATTATTTGATACAATATTATTTGAAGCGATTAGAAATTGAATTATTGTTTAAAGTAACCGATCATCCAACAATGTTACCAATATTTCCTTGAAGTGATTAGAATGCTAAGGAAATATTATTTGAACTGATTAGAAATTGAATTATTGATTAAAGTAATCGATCATGCATAAATGTTACCAATATTTCCTCGAAGTGATTAGAATGCAAAGGAAATATTATTTGAAGTGATTAGAAATTGAATTATGAGATATTATTGTTTGAAGTATTCGATCATGCAACAATGTTATTTCAATAACTGATATTACTCACTTTATGCAGAGAATGCCAATTCGATGATGTCGAGTTGAGATTATGACAATAATCTGATGTAGGGATCAATAATCTATCGATCAAGTTCTCCCTCTCTCTCTCTCTCGTATGATTTGATGATGAAAAATCTGAAACAAATAAGAGTCCAATGAAATATTTTTTCAACAGAAACGTGTGCCGGAAGAGGACGAGAACTCATCCATGCTGCCGCTGATGAAGGAGGTGCGACGAAGGGAGGAGGAGGAGGAGGAGGAAGTGGAGATAGAGAATAAGATGGAATCGGAGAGCTTTCTAAGATTATTGAATAGCCGCACCGAGAAGCCATGGACGCCTCTGCGCGAGCTGGAAGAGGGGTTGCCATATCCAATATGTGACGTGAGAGAGGCGTCCAACCAGCATGGGCGGCGAATTGTGCTCAAAATCCGGGTACCCGGACTAAGAACAACAGATTTTTATCTTCCAGAAAGGTTTACCCGGATTTTGAGCACAAAAGACATTGAAAATTTTTAATTAAAGTGCAAAACCTTATCTCTGTTTGTAAAGCATGTTAATGCTTTTATGACTGACATAAAAATTGTTAAATTCTAAATTAGCATTCAACAATTTTTATGTCGCTAAGCATCTAGCATTAACATGCTTTACATGTTATTATTATGTATGTGTGAAAGTAGTGTTCAATAAATTGTAATATTGTTTCTATAAAAATTGTTTTCAATTCTTACCTGTTCACAATGAATAGTAGAAACACACAGAAGAAGAAATGGTTCAGCTGCTCTGTTGTGAATGATATTTAAATAAGGTGACTGGGTCTTTTATAGTTTGTTGCGAGCATGCTCAGTAGTCTTTACCGCTACACACACACACACACACACACACACACACACACACACACACACACACACACACACACACACACACACACACACAGCCGTACACCCAAGTGGGGCTGGCTTCTCGCTCGCTCCCTCCTACATCTGTTTTGGCACGTGTTCCTGCAGATGTGGGTGGGCGTGCAATGCCAGCATCATTTCCCCCCTTTTCAAATTGCATTCACCTTTTCAGATTATTTGCCATTTGAAATAATATTCTTATCATTCGAGCAATGTATCATAGCAATAGCGTGTGAATTCATTTCCAACTCGATTGAAAATTAAACCAATTCAATTCAATTCAAGTTGGTGTATTGATTAATTAACCTCAGTTAATGTTCAACCATTGAGTTGAAAGGTAATGAAAAATGGTATGTAGGAGAAAGCAGAGTTCAAGGAAACGGGGTAAAGGAATCTTGAGTTCAGCGGCAAGAGTTTTTAAAGGTGTGTCAGGTTTGGCAGGTAATGTGACATCAACTATTTTAAATAAGGTAATTGATAACTTCCAAGAGGAAATTCATATTCCGGGATACGAGTGGTGTGGGCCAGGAACAAAGGTTAATGAAAGGTTAAAGAGAGGTGATCAAGGTATAAATTCATTAGATAGAGCTTGCAAGGTACATGATATAGCGTATACGCAAAATAGTGATAATAAAACTCGAGCGGTAGCTGACAGAGCTCTAGCAAACGCTGCATGGGACATTTTCAAAAATCCTCAAACACCCCTTGGCGAGAAAGCACTTAGCTATCTTGTTACAAACGTCATGAAAGCTAAAGCGGCGTTTGGTGGGTCTTTGAGAAAGAAGAAGAAGAAAAAGAATGAGAGGAGAAGTTATAGTAACGATATTAGATGCAAAGCTATAGCTCAGTTGAAAAAGCATATTGCAGGAAAAGGCTATTTTTTGAAGCCTTTTCCTCAAATAACTAGTGGAGGGAGAGTTTTAATTCCACCCCTACCCCCATCATCATATGGAGTGAGTTTATTCCCTCAAAAACAAGTTAAGAAACGTAGAACAACAAAGAAGAGTAGAAAGAAGACAAAGAAGAAGGCATGAATATTGAAGGAGAATTGAGTAATTATGATTTGATTGATTGGTCGAAATTATTACAGACTCAGCTAAGAGGCATATATATGCTAGATGCATTACCCAAAAAAATTCTGAAAAACGAGAATGCCATTGTGAATTTAGCAAGGGAAAGCGAGGATGGCACACATTGGGTAGCATATAAGAAAGTTGGTTCTAATGTTTGGTATTTTGATCCAATTGGAAATTTACAACCGCCATATGAATTGGACAAATATTGGAAAAAAGGAAGTGGAGTAAATATATTTTATAATGTAGAGCACATGCAACCATTAAATAGTGATTTTTGTGGTCATCTTACATTATTGTTTCTTGCAAATCAGTTGTAATTAAGTGTTTGTGCTGAACGCACACACACACACACAACACACACACACACACACACACACACACACACACACACAAGATGGTTGTTATTACATTACGATCTAACACAAGTAACCTCTATGAACATTTACAAGAAATTATAGAATTGGATAAAAATCGCGAACGGGAAATTGGATTGATTAATTTTTCTAGTTACAATAGTATTGCAAACATTAACAAAGGAACAAATTCCAGCTTCAAATATGGCGATAGATTATTCGAGTTGGATATGGGTGCATATGAAGTTGAGGATATTATAAAATCTTTGAAGAATAAATTGAATATTGATGGGAAGAAGAATAAACTTATTATACGTGCAAACGCAAATACTATGAAGATTGAAATTCATTCTGATAAACCCATTGATTTAACACGTTCTGATTCGATTGCTAAGATACTTGGTTTTGATAATGTTGTTTTGCACCCAAATAAATGGCATTATTCCAAACATTTGGTTAACATAACAAGCATTGACAGTATTGTAGTTGAGTGTAATTTAGCATGTGGCAGTTACTCTGACAGAAAACAAAAACATATAATCTACGAATTTTTACCAAAGGTTCCTAGCGGCTATCTAATAAACGAAGTACCATCACCAATTATTTATGTACCTTTGAATACGCATCAAATTCAAACTATTAATGTAAAGGTAACGGATCAGAACGGATCGTTTATTGATTTCCATGGAGATACAATTACAATTAGGTTGCACATACGTGAAAAGTGATGGGTTATCTTATTTTCAACCCACGTTCGAATACGTGCATGCACAATCAAGTCATTAGAGAAAGGAACGCGATAGCGTCAACACCTAAAAACAAACGTGCTTTGTCGGCTAAAAGCGCGAGAATATTAGAAAAGTTGGGTTTTATAGTTGATTGGCGAAATGTTAGGAG
Source organism: Nilaparvata lugens (assembly GCF_014356525.2). Lineage (NCBI taxonomy): Eukaryota > Metazoa > Arthropoda > Insecta > Hemiptera > Delphacidae > Nilaparvata > Nilaparvata lugens. The sequence continues at coordinate 62,001,386 of NC_052507.1, forward strand.
GGGGAGTGGCAGCAATTAGTGAAATTCTGGATTTGGAGACAGACCTTCAGTTTTATAATGATATTACTAAATTCCAATTTCACACTCATACAGTTTACTCGGGACAGGAAATAAAAAACTCTGACGAGGCACGTATTGACATAAATTCTTTAGATGTCTATTCTTTACCTTGTAAATCATTCATATTGATTGAGGGAACAGTTAACTGTACAAAACCGGGAACAGACCCGGGCGATGCACCAGTTGCAGCAGACTATAAATTAAGCAGTAACGTAATCGGCAACCTTTTTGACGAAATACAATATGAATTAGCAGGTCAGCAAATTTCTAAATCAAGATTGATTGGATTAACATCCACAATTAAAGCTATTCTAGTGAAGAATACTCTCGATAAAACACATATCACTTGGCTGGTTTTGACAGAGCAGGATATGAGCTAACGGTTAATAAATTCACTTTCTGTGTACCGCTGAAATTAATCCTCCCATTTTTTGAAGATTTTCAAAGAATAATTTTAAATTGAAACCAGTTTACTTCCTAGCTATTCTGCCAGCTTAACTGACATAAGGGACAAAAGCTGATAGCGACAACCAGAGACTGTTTTCCAGGTAGAGAAATTAGTCACAGACTGGCCCCACCAAAACAAGACACTTCTTTTTCAGCACAAGAACGACAAAAGTAGCCACCGCCAAAACAAGACTGATTTTCAGTGCTAGGATGGATGTGTCTGACTTTAACGGTGGTGTATACTGACATTGCCCCGGCGCGAATAACCAAAAAAAAAATGAGACAAATTGGGCTATTTCGTCAAACTGGGACAACGACAAACTAGGTCTTTTTTTCGATCCAGCTTGTTGCTTCACACACACGACAAGCTTGGTTTACTCGCGGAAATCCACCACCACCGGCCAAAAAATTCTATTGGCCAAACATAGGAAATGTATTCCAACTTGTCGAAAGTGGCATCTTTCTACTGAGCTGTAGATGATTATTTGTCAATGAGTTCAAAATCATATTGTTGGTTGAATCACACAAAAATGTAATTTATAAATATTGTTTGCTATTTTTTGAAGACATAATAATAATAATAATAAAGAAAACTTTCAAATGGTGTGGAATGGAATACGGGTTTGAAAGACAAAAGAGGCTGTATCGATAGGAAGAGAGAAGGCATCATTGAGAAAGCATCTATGTATTATGAGGAGTTATTCAAAAGTTGGAATGATATAGATACATATACTACGGTCACAGCTGCACAAGAAGAATTACCCGATTTCCATGAACAAGAATTGTCTGATATTATAAAGGGATTGAAAAATAATAAGATGGCTGGAATAGATAATATTTCTAATGAGATGATAAAAGCTATCTCGGCAAACATTTTGAGAGCGCTTGTTGATTGTTTCAATAAAATACTTAAAGAGCAACTGGTTCCATACCAGTGGAAATTAGCAGATATAATTCTTCTATTCAAAAAAGGTGACATTTATAACATAAATAACTATCGCCCAATAAGTATTACATCATGCATTGGAAAGTTATTTATGAAAGCCATGTCAAATCGTATTCAGCCAATCCTTATAATTCATCAACCAAATGAGCAAGCTGGTTTCAGAAGAGGATTCTCAACAGTTGATAATTTACATATAATAAACCAATTGATCGAAAAGTGTTCTGAATATCGAATTAAGATTTATATGGCCTTTATAGATTATAAGAAAGCTTTTGACAGTTTGAATCATGGCTTTTTGTTCAAGTCTCTTCGTGAGCAGGGAGTGCCTGAAGTCTATTTGAACATTCTCAAGAATTATTATGAGAGTAGTGCTGCGAGAATTCGTCTTGAGAGAGCAGGAAGGTATTTCAAACTGAGTAGAGGAGTCAAGCAGGGCGATCCTTATCACCGATTTTCTTCAATTCAGCTCTCCAGGAGGTGTTCGAACAGCTGGAATGGGAAAGAAGAGGTATCTCAATAAGAGGGGAGCACCTGAGCCACCTGAGATTTGCCGATGACGTGATGTTGATAGGAAAGTCACTACAGGAACTGGAAAATATGATATTTGAGCTGGCAGAGGCAAGTAAGAAAGCTGGGCTTGAAATCAATCCTGAAAAGACCAACCTCATGACAAATGCGGCCCCAGGAATAATTGAGCTGGATGGAAAGGCTTTAAATTGGACGCAGGAAGTAGTCTATCTTGGTCAGTGTTACTCATTCGATAAAAGAGAGGAAAAAGAGCTCAAACGAAGACGAACAGCTTCCTGGAACAAGTTCTGGTCGCTCAAATGCATCATGAAAAATAAAGAAGTCAGCTTATCATCCAAAACCAAAGTTCTTAGATCGTGTGTGTTCCCCACTCTTACGTACGGCGCACAAACCTGGGCCTGTAGAGCTAGCACTATAGACTCTATTCGTAAAACCCAACTGGCTATGGAAAGAAGCATTCTGAACATTCACCGTATGCAAAGAATTCGCACTTCAACCATCAAGAGCAAAATCAAGTTGGAAGACGTCATTTCAACTATAAGAAGACTGAAGTGGAAATGGGCAGGACACGTTTCGCGACTACAAGATGGAAGATGGATGAAGAAAGTGACTGAATGGGAGCCATCGTGGAGGAAGAGGAACGTCGGCCGGCCAAGAGTGAGATGGAAGGATGACATCGTCAGAATAGCAGGAATCAACTGGATGGTAGCAGCCAGAGATCGACAGAGATGGATCAACCTGGGGGAGGCCTATGCTCGGTGACGGGCTTAGTTTCCAAAACAAAACAAAACAAAACAAAACATGAAAAAGACTATTGATTGTTTTAAATGAAATTGATTTCAAAAGTATTTTGAAGTACTTCAGTAATGTAACTTATGTGTGTTTTGGACAAAAATAAAGGCTTTATTTATTATTTATTATTATTATTAATTTTAAATTTGAAACAGGAACTCGTCTTATTGAGGTCACCGACAGACCTAAATTGTGTTGAGTCTACAAGTGGAACAAGCATTAGTGTGAAAATTACAAAACTACAATGGAGAATGCCCTACATAACTTTAGAAGATCATGTAAGACTGAAATTTTTGAGACTGCTCGATGCTGACACTCCACTGAAATTAGGTTTCCGGCATTGGGAAATTTGTGAATTACCAAATTTGCAAAATTCACTTAACCATTCTTGGGCAGTTCGTACCACATCGAGTTTTGATAGTCCAAAATACGTTATAATTGCATTTCAAACTTATCGTAAGAATAAAATTAAAAAATCAATATCCAATTTCGATAGCTGTGGTATTTACAATGTTAAAGTATATTTGAACAGCAAGTATTATCCATATGAAAATCTGCTAGGTAAGAAGGAGGTATTATACCGCATGTTCCTGGATTTCGCGCCCTCGTATTATAATCATTCAATCAATAGCGAACTCGGAACAGAAATTGACTTTAAAATGTTTTGTGAATCAACACCGCTGATTGTTGTAGATTGTTCACACCAACCAAGTCATTTGAAATCATCGACAGATGTTTGTATTGAAATGGAATTTAATAGCGCAGTACCTGCAAATACTTCCGCGTATTGCGTTTTAATTAGCGATCATGTGATGGAGTACACACCTCTGACGAGCATGGTGAAAGAAGTTCAGTAATTTGCGCACCGCCTATATAAGGTGTGCATTCTGCTCAATGTAGTTCATTATCAGTTTCACCTTTGAACAGACAACATGTCCTATTCTTTGTGTTCTGATATTTTGGACAAGCCACAAACTCGCTCTATTGGTATTCAGTGCGATCTTGATATTTTCTATTATGAAGCAAGTACACCGAAGCCGCTGCAGGTGGAGGAGGAGGAGAAACGAGAAGAGGAGGGGAAAGACTGTGGATTTGAGGAGCCTGCCGCCGAAGATAAAGAAGTGGACAAGCAGGCGCCTACGAAAATTGCTACGGTTGATCTTCACTGGTTTAAACAAGATTGTAATCAAATTATTGTGAAAGAACTTGCCATAATTGATCAGTTTAATAATTATATTGTGTTCCATTTCAAATCACCATTTGCAAAGACAGAATTGAGTGCAAAATTGTATAACGATGTAACATGGTTAGAACGTCACTATCATAAAATAAAATGGGAAGATGGAGATTTAGAATACAGTGACTCATTAATACGTGATTACCTTGCAGGTTATGAGAAAATTTTCACAAAAGGAACTGAGAAAGCAAAGTTTCTAAGAAGATTGCATAGCAACGTTCAATGCATACCAGAGGACTTTCCAAAACCTGATTTCAGCTTTTTCACTAGTTCATGGTGTTATGCTGTGTGTAACATTCATAAAAATAGACCACATTCTCGCTGTGCTTTATTCTCTGCCCAACATTATAATTCTTTGTTGTTTAAAAATATGTGTCAAACAAATAATTTCTTGTGCGAAAACAATCGAATGCAAAGTATGAAAATGGCCCCGATGTACACAAATTCACAGAAAAGAAACTTTGCTCGTTATGGATTCTTCTACAACGGAAAACAGATTCAGTGTGTTTATTGCTTACATGCATTGAGACTGCATAAAGCACGTACATGTTGTCTGTCGACAATTACTGAAGAAAGACCACTTAATTACTCTATAATAGTTCCTGCCTACACTTAGTTTTGTTCATTCGCTCAACAACATGGATCCGAGAAAGTGGTTGGCTGCCGACAACGAATTGGAAGTGAGGTTAAAAAACTGTATTGATTGGTACGATGAGTGTGAAAGTGCAATTAGGAAATCAACTCCTGAAAATTATAGTTTGGCGAAACAATTGAAAGACATTTTTCTAAGCATGGTTAATTTAAATGACAGACTATCTATGTTATTATCGTCCTCATAATTTGTGTATAGATAAGCTAATTAAAATTGAAGATGAAATTATGAATAGTTGTGTTGCTGCTGAAATGTGTGAATAAACGTTTTCTGCCTTCAAATGATTTTTCATTATAATATCCCATTCACGATTTTTAGTTTAGTTGCTGCTTAGAGCTAGACCTGACAACACCTGTGGTGTGATCTTTTTTATACAGACACGAGCCTCTATAACATGTGCATCTCATCAATTTAGAAAGAGAGATATATCTAGTCACCCCCCTCATTCGACACATGTCAAACATCTGGGAAGCCGTTAACATGCAGTGTTATGGTTTTTCAAAATTCAAAAAATTAACTCGTCTCTTGATGTCAATTTCATTTAACGAATTTGATTCAATTGCGAAGAATATTAAATTTTCAACAGGATGTCAAGATGTTGATTTACCGTTAACAAAAACAGAAAATGTACATTTTTCGATTTTATCTGAGATTTTCGAACTGCTCAATATTCTAGACAGCGGCCATCTACATTATGATTGTACAAATGATTCAGCATTATCTGTTGTTAAAAATTCCGATGAACTTTGGAAATGCTTGTACGATATTGCAGATAAAAAATGTAAAAGAACTTAGATCATTGTAGAGATTCACTAGTATAGCATTAGATGTGAGAGAGAGAGAGAGAGAGAGAATTTCTCAATTCAATTAGATGTAGAGAGAGTCATTGACCTCACTTTGGATTCACTAGTATAGCATTAGAGTAATATGGATTCACTAGTACAGTATAGCAAAAAGGATTCACTTTTATTTGTCAGCAAGGGAATTTTCCCCTCAAAGGGAAATTTTCCCTCACTTTATTCATCCCCCTCATCTATACTGGGAGAGAGAGAGAATTTCTCAATTCACTTCAATCTGTCAGTATAGCATTAGAGTAATATGGATTCACTAGTACAGTATAGCAAAAAGGATTCACTTTAATTTGTCAGTATAGCATTAGATGTAGAAATATGGATTCACTTTAATCTGTCACCAAGGGAATTTTTCCCTCTCAAAGAGATTTTTTCCCCTCATCTAGCATTCACTTCAATCTTTCAGTATAGCATTAGATGTAGAAATATGGATTCACTTTAATCTGTCAGTATAGAGAGGGAATTTTTCCTTCTAAAAGGGAAATTTTTTCCCTCACCTGGGGAGGGGGAAGGGGAGAGAGAGAGAGAGAGATATCTCTTTTCAACCCCCTCACCTCCACTGGGCAGGGGGAAGGGGAAATCTATTTTTAGAAAGAGAGAGAGAAAGATATATCTCTCTCTTTTCAACCCTCTCACCACCACTGGTCAGGGGGAAGGGGAAATCTATTTTTAGAACACCCCCCACCCACCAGGCGGGGGGAAGGGGAGGCGGGATGGACGAGGGGGGAGAGGGGGGAGGGGGTTTTGGAGCAAAAAAGTGGCCTCAAAATCTTAGATTCCTTCTACTGATGGAAAATGCGAAAAAACGCAAATGAAAAATTATCTAAACAATCAAAAATGATTCAAACAAGAATCAATTATGTTATGTTAACATAACCTGAGAGATGGAAGTGCGCTTCATCACTCATCCACAAACGGTTTACAATGTCCTCGTCTTCATTAATCAAATCCAAAAATTCTAAGCTGAACTAGCTTCTGCTTACAAAATCCGTTTCCTTTAGGGCCTGAACCATTTGGATTTTGTATGGGTGGAAGTGCAAATCTTGGTGTAAAATTCGTCTTACCGTTCGGTTTGAAATCCCAAGTGTAACGCTGTGTCGGCGAGCTGAGCGACGAGGGCTTCTGTCAATGGTGACTCTTACACGTTCAACGTTTTCAGGTCTGCACACAGTTTTTGGTCTTCCTGTTTTCTTCCTTGTCATTGACGCAGTCTCTCCAAAGTTCTTAACCCGATTTTTAATCACACAGGCAGATGGCACCGGCTGATTCCGATTAATGTTGAAATGGTTGCGGAATGCACGACGTGCTAACTGGTATGAACTACCGTTTTGATAAAAGGCTTTGAGAGCGTACGCATGATGTTGTGGGATCCAGCACTCCATTGTGACTAAATGCTATTCTGCGCCAAACGTAACTGATGCCATCCCCTCCACCTCCCTCCAACGCAACTTGGTTCGTGCGCTTTTTAAAATCGCTAATTATTATGCCTCACTTCGTATTTGATCAACAGTCTTTCATGGAGTAACAGTCCATTTTATCAAATATTTGATAATAATTAATGAAGGTCTGATAGAGAAGCAAATCTATGATTTTTTCAAATTCAAATTTATTTACAGATGGAATTAAATAGAGAATGCATTTATTCAAATGCTAATTGATTTATAATTATTATTTAACGAAAATCCTAAATAAATGCTGCAAATCACACCGAAGACCTCTGCTACTGCAGACATTGACAACAGGGTTAACAGCTAGATGGAAATTCGATGAGAACTACTATCCAAAAATTAGTTGCCAGCCCTAAAATGAGCGCTGCTATCCAGAGATTGTCAGTTTGGTGTAAGGGCAAGCATACCTGACTAGCAATTGGGAGGTACCGGGTTCGATTCCCGGGCTGGCAACTGATTCTTGGATAGTAGTTCTCATCGAATTTCCATCTAGCTGTTAACCCTGTTGTCAATGTCTGCAGTAGCAGAGGTCTTCGGGGTGATTTACAGCATTTATTTAGGATTTCAAATTTATTTCTCAAAAAACATACACAATTATAATAATATAATATTATAACATCTAGAAATAATACAAGAAAAATACTATGAAATATATAAAATGATCCCAAAACTGCAGCATATAATTTTTTATGTCCATCTATGTTTAAGGAGTAGCCTACAAGGTAAAACCTGTGCGTAGACTTAAGTTGCAGTAATATATTTATTCAATATAAACTAAGAAATTAAACCAAAATAAGAACAAAGATTAGTGGAATTTACACACAAATATAAATTTGTAGATTAAATTAGATAAAAGTTAGTAAAACACAATAATTATTATTCTATGATAAATAAAAACAGAACATAAAACAAGAAACAGTTGGTGCTTAGAACATTTTTTCTTCAGTTCTATTTGATCTTATCCATTCCTTAATCTCGCAATTTAGTTTTTTGCTCTGGCTTGTATTGGCAAAAAAATGAGTAGGAACAAGATTTATTATCCTCTGTGATGAGTAAGTGAATTGTCTTCTACATACATTCAAACCCATTTTGTCTTGATGGGATGTTTCTCTAATAGGACGTAAATTTAAATTCAAGTTTCTTTAACGGAGAAGAAATTTATTTTTATTCTTCTTAATATATATTATCAAGTTTTTTATGTACAACTGTCGAACAGTTGGTACTTTGAGTTCATTGAAAAGATTGCATGTAGGATAAAGTCTGGGTTTGCCTAGAATTGTTTTAATAATATATTTTTGAATTATGAAAAGTTTTTCAAAATGTGTGTTCAAGGCTCCACCTCAAGCTCTTATTCCATATTGTAAAACAGATTGTGCATAAGAGAAGTAGATTGATTGAGCTATTTTCAAGTTATTTAGTTCTCCAATTCCATGAAATTTATATATTAGAAATTTTATTTTTAAACACATGCTGTTTATATGAATATTTCATCTCAGATATGGATCCAACAGTATTCCCAGGTATTTTACTTGGTCTTTTTTGGAATTTCAGGACAAAAGCAGTGATTTGTTGACTGTTGACAATATTGCAGTTTACTTGGTGTATTTTGATACTTTCTATTTCATGAGGTTGTGTTTGGGCATTGGGTGAAAAAGTCATGAATACGCTTTTAAAAGCATTTAAAGTAAGCAGATGTTCATCGAGCCATGATTGTGCTACTCTGAGACCATTTTCTGCGCTAAGGCGCACGTCCTCCCAGGAATTGCCAGTGAAAGTGAGAGCGGTATCATCAGCAAGGGATACGATTGAGCAGTTCCCAATGTCAACTTTAAGTAAATCATTAATATAAATTTGGAAAAGTATTGGTGATAAAACAGTGCCTTGAGGCAGACCATATTCAGTAAGTTTTTTATTACTTGATAAAGTATTCAGCGTAAGTAGTTGATACCGTTCAGTTAGATAACTGGATATAATATTATTTCCTATTTCCTTGTGCATATATACACTTTTCTTTGACATATATTTTTGTTTGTATTCTATAACCTAGATAAATGGTTTTATTTTGTTTTATATATATTTTTTTTTCTTCAAGCTGACAAAGGTCAAAGACCTGCATATTTTTGTGAATTAATGTGTGTGTATGTGTGTGTCTATGTGTTTGCCATACGCTAATAATAATAATAGTTAGATAACTATTGAATAGTTTGAGAGGTGAGCCTCTGATTCCAAGGTGTTCCATCTTCTCTAATAATCTTGACTGAGATACAGTGTCAAAAGCCTTTGCCAAGTCTAAGAAAGTTGTTTAAGTTTTATTTTTACTGTTGAAGTTTTCAATTATTCTTTCCAAAAAGTCGGATATTGCATCTTCTGTTGATATGCCACTCTTAAATCCATATTGATTTCTATTGATAATTCTATGTTTATTCGAATAACTTACTAGTCTCTTTTTTATAATTTTCTCCATTATTTTAGCTGAATTATTTATTAAACTTATTGGGTGATAATTTATCACCTGATTTATAAAGAGGAACAACTCTAGCAAATTTGAATAGTTTAGGAAAATAACCTACCAAAACACATTTATTTATTATCATTCAAAGAGGTTCTACAATATAGGAAGCTATTTTTTCAGACAGGCAGAACTCAAATTGTCTACTCCAGGAGAAGAGTTACTTCTGAGAGAACTGATTGTGTCTATTATTTCATCATTGTTTGTATCAGCCAAATAAAATGGATTGAATGAGGGGATTGACGAATCGGCATGAGTACGTTGTGTAGGGCTGTTATTTATTATTTTATTAGCATAAAATTAACCTACATGCGTGAAATCGTGGTTTAGAGCTTCGGGATCTATATTGGGTATTTTTTATCTCGTTTTATATTCAATAGATCATTGATACACTCCCATGTCTTTTTCAAATTGCCTCTGCTTTGGAGTAGTATATTATTATAGTAGTCATACTTAGATTTTTTTATCATGTTGTTTAATGTGTTTCTGTAGTTTTTACATAGTGATTTGAGAAAGTTGTTTTGAGGCTGTTTTTCTAATTTCTGATGCATTTTATCTCGTTTTCTTATTGAAGTTATTAATCCTGCAGTTATCCAAGGCTTGAGAGGCTTTAGTTTGTGTGGTACAATTTTTATTTGGGTTGCATTTCCAATCTCAGTGGATAATGCATCAAGGAGTCATTCAACAGCATTTTCAATATTCAAATCAAGTTGTACCTCTCAAGATTATTTATAAAATCATGGTAGTTTATAGACTTTCTAGTGTTAACACTTGGTTCAGTTCTACCAGTATTTTTTCCAAGACCAATGTTTATACAAGTCAGATAGTGGTCAGTAATACTTGTTTTCATTATTAATCAAATAATAGACTCACAAACATCATTTGTTTTTCTGTAAAATATGTGATCAATACATGATTGGGATCCGTTTATTTCTCGAGTGAGCTCATTAATGTAAGATTTAGAACCATTTGATGACAAAAGATTGAAATATTCATTAACAAAGTTTGTGTTACTGTTTATATCTATGTTTGTATTACCGATGATTATTATGTTTTGACTATTTTCATGTTTCAAGTAATCAATGCAATCATTCAGACTATTGAGAAAAATTTTCAAATTAGGAGAAGGTGAACGGTAAATAGTAACTATTGTGAATTAAATATTTTCATCAGGCACACTGACACTCAGTATTAGAGAATTACATTCGAGTATGAGAAAATTTATGTTCTCAACATTGAATCCTAGTAAAAATACAAACTCCATCGCATTTATTCAGTCTACCTGGTACACTATGAATTGGATAATCATTCAAACTGTAATTAATTGTGCTATCGTTAATTCAAGTTTCACTAAGAGCTATAAAATCAAATTTAGTATCACAATTCCCTAGAGTATATGCTAAGTTATCAACCATTTATTCTTATATTCATGTGACAAATATTCACAAATCTACATGGCTCAGTGGTATAATTTTGCGGTTTGAAATTGAAAATATCATCTACTTGAATTGTATTGTATGACTCAACTGAGATTTCATTTTCAAAATTATTTATTAAATCATTCGTCATATTTATAGAGTAAAAATAAATTAATCACAATAAGGTAAAAGGCTCCAAAAACTAATCTGTTAAACAGTAGTAAAAAAAATGAGAGTCAATTGTTTTTGATATGTGATGAGCCAGCAAAATGTTTAGGTTTTCGTATTTCTGTTTGAATGACACAATTTCGAGTTGGCTCTTAATAAGTATAGTGATAGAAAAGGTTTTTGACCTCTGCTCTAAATACAGAATTTTGTTGGCCATAGTCTTTTTTATCTATTAAACTTTGAATTGCTCTAATATAGCAGGGACAAGTATCATTTACTAGATGTTTATCATCCTTTTTATTGTTCTTGCAATTGGCACATATAGGCGCCTGTGATTTGTTAGGGCAAGTTTTGTACTCGTGATTCTCTTGAGCACAGAAACCACAGATTGTGGTTCCTGCTTTACAAAAGTTTGAGGTGTGGTCAAATTTCAAGCATTTGAAGCAACGAGTTACTGATGTGTAATCTTTGACTCGACAAGAGGTCCAATCTACATAGATTCGTCCCTTATTAATTATTTATCGTCGAATATCAGGAGAACATTCAATTACCTAATGAGTGTACTCTCTCTTTTTACCTACTTTAAATAATGGGTTGAATTCTTTATCAAATTTTTCTTTATTTATTGTGTTTGAGAAATTCCTGTTGAAAATTTCTATACTTAAATCACTCTGGTTCAATTCTTCAGATACATTATATATAATTAGGTACTCTAGGTTTTTTCAACGAAGGAGTACTAATTTCTAAATCTTTATCATTAATTAGTTTGTTTCCTAGAACTTTTACCTTGTCCTCGGATGGGTCCATCATCAATAACACTCCACCTCCACGTACGTTTACCGCTTTTTTTATTTTCAGTGATTTTTCTCTCGGAATTGTTTTTTTTTTTAAGTTTCTCGGACTTTTGCACTGCTTTCACTATCACTTTCTGTTACCACTGCAGGCTTCACTATCACGATGTTCTTCTTATCAGTGATCTTGCGCACTAATTTTTTTCCAGTCACTTGTTGCTGCTGTTACTGCTGCTATTTATTTATTTATTTTAATTGGTACTTGCACTACTTCTGCAAATGATCTTGTAGCAGTAGTAGTGGGTGGCTGTCCTCTCTTGAAGTCCGATGAGAGCTGGTTTATGCTTTTTTCCAATTTATCCAGTCCGCATATAACTTCGTTATTTTCTTTCTCCTGGGCTTTTTTCCTCGTTTCAACTCTGGTTATGATCAATGCCAGCTTGTTGCAAAGAGCACTGTATTGATAAAAACCGCTCGAGATAGCTTTTTTTCAAATGTCTCACTGCCCCATTTAATGAGATCGGAGTAAAGATCGTGGAGAGTTCCCACGTCTTCCAGTAAACTCTGGTCCATGATTTTGCTCGCATTCTGATCCTCCAAGTTGATGAAGCTGTATCTCTCCGAATATTCATCTTCCTCCTCAAACTCTGGAGCTAGAAGAGGTGGCAATTTCATTGAAGTTTTTTGAACTACCCGTTCAAAAACATCAAACATCTTGAAAATGTGTCTTTCCATCAACGTTAGTAGACAGTTGACTAAAATACTACCCATTCAAAAACATCGAACATCTTGAAAATTGTATCTTGCCATCAACGTTGTATACTAGCTTACAGCCATAGCCACCTCTAATACACCTGTAATACAAGGCCGCGGCCTACGATATTGCAACGTCGCAATGTAGGCCTAGAATCTAATACAATGATTGGTGAAAAAGATTTAAAAAAATACCAGCTGATCTTTTTCACCAATCATGTATTAGATTCTAGGCCTACACTGCGACGTTCAATATTGTAGGCCGCGGCCTTGTATTAGAGGTGGCTATGCTACAGCTATCAGCCAGAGCTGGTAACAGCGCTCACACTCACATTCTGGGATGACACGTCATGGTACGATAGGACAGAAAGCTCTATGTTTATTTCGAATTTTTTCTAGGCATTTCAAATTGATGAATTATTTATTAATTTTTGAGAAAACATAACAACAGGTGAATGTAACTTACTGAGCGTGAGGTCTACTGTTCACAGAACTACTAGTATAAAATTATATTTGTAGAAAAATGTTCTGATATTTTAATATCTGAATTGTATATGAATGAATAAATATTAATATTCATTATATTCGCTCGCCTGCATTTTTCATTTGAGCATGCTTCATTCCATCAGAAAGTCAAAGTACTTCATTGCTCGATTCATACACCAATTAATTTCAATTATTCAGTGCAGGGTAGAAAACTTCGTTAGAATATTATGAGAATTATTGTACTCCAGTTAAGCCTAATTTTTGGCATATCTTTGGCGTTATTTCAAATTCCATATCTAACACAACATTATTACACCCCAGCTGAGCTTCTGTACTGAATTTGAACATTTTCTGTTCCTTATTGTTCTCGATAAGGCTAAGAAAACGCTGGAAAAACGCAGATTTTGGGCGTATCTTTCGAAATTATTCCAAATCTGTTCTTAGTGTACCTCTAAAGGGCCAACTGAACATACCTACCAAATTTGAATGTTTTTGGTCCGGTAGATTTTTGGTCCTGTGAGTGAGTGAGTGAGTGCCATTTCGCTTTTATACATATATAGATAGCTTGATTTATTTTCAGGCCTATATCAAATACTGTAGGCTATAGTACTTGGGGGGAAAAATGAATGTAAAGAAAAAAAGCAAAACTTACGAGTAACCCGCCAAATCCTCTTCTGTAATAATGCCGCCTTCTTGTTTTATATCGTCTACAAATTGCTTAGTCAGCGATCCTTTGTAGAACTCGTCAGCTTGCTTTGGTGAGTTGGCAATAGTTTTCAAAGTTTCAGCTAACTTAGTCAATCTAATCGATTGAATTTTATCCACATGAATAGCCTGTGTATTTTCTGCTGCTCCTATTGTAGCCCTAGATAATAAAGCAAAAATTGACCTGCTGTTAGGTACAATGATTCTAGAATGCCCTGCTGGTGTCTTTTCTACTGGGAGTTGATTGACAGCTGGGTCAAAGAGGCACGTCAGTGGGATAATTGCAGGAATGCTAAGACAACCCCATTATAGTCTTTGTAAGCTCGGTCTCGTAAGCTCAGAGCCTATCTGTGCGACTTTTAGTAAAAAAAAAATGACAAAAATACAGCAGTAGTTATATAAGTATACCAATTAGTTAGGTACCGGTAAACCGGGGTGACTTAGTCAAAATTTTGGGGAGTTGAGATTTTAAACAGCTTTCAATAAATACTCAAGTTGAGACGCATCTTCTGCAATACTTTTATTGTATTCTGCAATGTTTGAAGATTATTTTTCATTATGAAAAGTTAGCATTTTTCTCAACTTAAACAAACATATATTTTTTGGAAATAAAAGAGACAATGTCAACCAGGGGTGGGGACGACTTTGTCTCACTTCGAAAAATATATGGAAAAAGTTAATTTTCAAGAGTTATGCAAAGTGAAACCAACTGTTAGCCTTCAAAATGAATAATTACATCAAAAACAAATGAAATTCACTTCAAAAAATCACAAATTATTGGAAAATATTTCAGTTTCTGCTGTCTAAAAATCTTTTTCGAGGCATCGAAAGGCAGCGTCGAGGCATGTTGGCTCCAGCTGCAGAATCAGTGAAAAATAAATATTGCATGAGAACGTATTAATTTCAAGCAAGGTGGATATTTTGTTTTATTAGGTAGGATATATGATATTTATAATATTTTGAATTGTATTTGAATGCAAATATCCTGCATAATAACACAATTTTTATACTGGGACAAAGTCAACCCAAGTTAAACCTAAAAATGACCTTGTTGTATTCAACTAGTAACTGAACCCTATCCAATTCAACTCTGGATATTATGGATATACCAATTGAAATATAATAAAAAGACAAAAATGGAATGTACTCGCCGATATTATAAGTCTTTTAGAAATGAGTTTTCTAATACGAAGTTTTCAGACAACAAAATCACAAGATGAAGCAAGCAGTTAGGTTTTATGTCGATAATTCAAGTACTATATCGAGATTCGACAAGATATCGATTGTGGAACCTACATCATGATCAGGGCTACGGATATCAATGTTAAACATCGATTTCGGATAACAGAGATCAGATATAAACTGATTTGAATCTTTTTCCGCGAGGTGGGACAAAGTCATCTCGGGGTAGACAAAGTCACCCCGGTCGACGGTAAGTATTTCAAAATAGTAGGATATAGATACATATACAGAATAAAAAATCTGGTGTGGCGCACTCACACAACTCTCCTTGCCGTTATGAGAATTGATCACCTGACGCTAGTGTTTCCGCGCATCTTAAGTCTACTATTCAAAGATTTGAGCCAGCTGGTGACAGGGCAATTAACGCTGGAGACACACGAGGTATGCTATCTCTTCATAGTGAATCATTTAATAGAATCAACAGTTGCCAACAGTTTGCAATTGGATAATAACACTTTCTCGAATTTCGAGCTTATTTTTAATTTTAGGTGAAAATGTTACTGAACATTAATTGTAGAGATTCTCATTTTCAATCTTTTCCACTCGAAATTTTTTGTTCAAATTGTATCTGAAGCCTGATAATTGAGAATCTAAAATCAAACTTTGCATAGATGGGGTGGAGCTCCTGAAATTTTCACAGATATGGGACTTGTGGCAGTTCATAGAGCTTATCGATGACTATTTTAGGTATAACTTTAATCAAAATCGTTGAAGCCGTTTTCGAGAAAATTGCGGAAAACCCTTTTTTTGACAACATTTTCGCTATTTTAGCCGCCATCTTGAATCGCATTTGATTGAAATTGTTCGTGTCGGATCCTTATATTGTAAGGAGCTTACGTTCCAAATTCCAAGTCATTCCGTTAATTGGGAGATGAGATATCGTGTACACAGACGCACATACACTCATACACACACACACACACACACACACACACACACCACACACACACACACCACACACACACATACAGACCAATACCCAAAACCACTTTTTTGGACTCAGGGGACCTTGAAACGTATAGAAATTTGGGTACCCTAATTTTTTTCGGATAGCAAATCTGCCCCAAATCTGATTCTTGGTTCTAACCTTGCCCAATCCAATGTAATCTGATCTAACCTAACCTAGCCATACCCCTAATCTCACAATAAACCTCAAATGAAGATTTCCCACTTTTTTGGAAAAAAAACTAGATCCAGCTTTTTTTATTTCTTGAATAACTAAGGAACCGTTGATTTTACAAAAAAATTACAAGAGTAACTTTTTCCAGTAAATCTAATAACAAATCCATTGACACCCCATTTGTCAAGATTGAACAAAAAATAAGGATCTCATGGGAAAACTAGATCCAGGTTTTTTTTATTTCTTGAATAACTAAGAAACCGTTAATTTTACAAAAAATCTACAAGAATAACTTTTTCCAGTAAATCTAATAACAAATCCATCGACACCCCATTTGTCAAGATTGAACAAAAAATAAGGATCTCATGGGAAAACTAGATCCAGCTTTTTTAATTTCTTTAATAACTAAGAAATCAAGAATAACTTTTTCCAGTAAATCTAATAACGAATCCATTGACACCTCATTTGTCAAGATTGAACAGAAAATAAGGAAAAATTAGATCCAATTTCTTGAATAACTAAGAATAATTTTTTTCAGTAAATTCATTATTTGTCAAAGGGATCCTAACTCTGAAACTGAGCAACAAGCATTTTTATGTTGAGACCCTTTCTTAAGCAAACCTCAGCACTAAACCCCCCCCCTACAGGAGGGGGGGGGTTGGGGGGCTTGACCCTCTGCCTTTAACCAGCTAAGCTTGAACTACTTGAAAACTCACCTCAGGTTGTATTAAACATTTATTATAAAAATAGATCATGAGTGTTGATAAATTTGGTCGATATTTGTATGATAAAGATAATAATAGAGATATTAATGTTGATATAAAAAATTTGATTCAGAATTTTTTCCATTTTTTACAATGTATACCATTAGCTGCAACTTTCATACCAAACATCAATCTCAATAATGAAAAAGAATGGAAGTATATGACTGATCCAAACTTAATTCAACAATTCTCACTTTCTTCTGGAATCTCTTTTAAAGAATGGTATGAAAAGAATGTAATAAATATAGGTGAAAAATCTTAGGTTTAGGTGAGTACACCCAGAAAGAAATTTTAGATGTAGGTGAGTACACCCAGAAAAAAATGTAGGTTTGGTTATCCAGACCAAGAACATTATTCAACTTTAATGAAAAATCTAAGCTTATATGGATAGCACTATATCATCACAGTCAGTATTTTGCTTTGAAAGGAGCTGATAAATTGAATAATAATATAAAATGCTTTAAAATTAAATTTGAAGAAAATGGTTGAGATCAAGACAAGAACAATTCTACAAATCAATGGGATGATACTGAAGGTAAAATATTGATACATTTGTAGATAATACTTTTGATTTGAATATTGTCTAGTTCTTTGTTATTTTATAGAAGATTTATAATACTCTTTTTACTGTTCCACTCAGTGGTGTATATTCAAACTCATTATCATAGAGGATTAAACAGTAGGCACTGGTTTTTTCTGAGAAATTATTTGTTGTTTCCAATGTCAACTTTATGTCTATTGCACCAGATTTCAATAGTTCATTTTGCTTACTACAGTCTATAACAACCAATGGTGCATATTCATCAAATGTTTTATACTCAATTGATGTACTGCTGTTATAAGGATAGTATTCATTTTGGAATTCAGAGAACATGTGATACAATAAATGTTTATTACCAACAATATTTTCATAGGGGAATGATTGAGCATTTAAATAGAGATTAACATTGTTCAGATTACAGAAATCAAAATGTGACCTGTTAGCAGTTATAACATTTTTCCTATTCTTTTGTAATCCAAGAATAATGAATCTAGGTTTCAATATGTTTGAAGTTGTCTTAACTGTCCATTGAAGATTGGTAGTTTCAGGTGATTGTGGAAATTCATGCAATTCCCATGATCTGAATGGAATGGTAATTGGTATATCACTATGTGTTAAACTCAGCAGATCAAGACAAACAGTGTCAGAAGAATGTATGTGAGGTACTTTCCATTGTAGTTTTGTAATATCAATTCTCACCGATTTTGCTGTCTCTGATTCATTACAATTTAAGTCTGATCTTAATAGAACAACTTCCTGACAAACATTTAATAGAACTTTTCTATAGTCTTCCATTACACCTAACCACATATCCAAAGGAATGCGGAAGCAGAATTTATCTAAACTTTTCCATCCAGTCAACTTCCATCCTGCATTCTCCATAATTCTTTCATTGAGTTTTGATTGACGTAGATAGTTTTTCATGGTTGTTGTCAATCCTACATTACGTGAGCGATCAACTTCAACCCCTCCCAATTCATATCTGATTTCATCAAATAGGTATGCAACTCCATTATTGATAAGTGAAAAGTCCTTGGTTTCAACATCATTCTTATCTTTCACTTTGATTTCACCTTCAATTATGAGAAAACTTCTACTTGGAAGTGTATAAATATCTTCTTGTTTTAAACTAATTCGAATTTCATCATTGTAATTAAATGTCTGTTGAATATATGGTTTGTGAGTGATATACTCATATTTGGTAATACTCTCATCAAGATGTACACTCTGATCAACAAGTAATATATCCGACTTGACTTCTTTCTTATACATTTTTATTATATATTTTTTTCTTCTCAATACAACCTGAAGTGAGTTTTCAAGTAGTTCAAGCTTAGCTGGTTAAAGGCAGAGGGTCAAGCCCCCCAACCCCCCCCCTCTGTGGGGGGGGGGGTTTAGTGCTGAGGTTTGCTTGAGAAAGGGTCTCAACATGAAAATGCTTGTTGCTCAGTTTCAGAGTTAGGATCCCCTTGACAAATAATGAATTTACTGAAAAAAATTATTCTTAGTTATTCAAGAAATTGGATCTAATTTTTCCTTATTTTCTGTTCAATCTTGACAAATGGGGTGTCAATGGATTCGTTATTAGATTTACTAGAAAAAGTTATTCTTGGTTTCTCAGTTATTAAAGAAATTAAAAAAGCTGGATCTAGTTTTCCCATGAGATCCTTATTTTTTGTCTAATCTTGACAAATGGGGTGTCGATGGATTTGTTATTAGATTTACTGGAAAAAGTTATTCTTGTAGATTTTTTGTAAAATTAACGGTTTCTTAGTTATTCAAGAAATAAAAAAAAGCTGGATCTAGTTTTCCCATGAGATCCTTATTTTTTGTTCAATCTTGACAAATGGTGTGTCAATGGATTCGTTATTAGATTTACTGGAAAAAGTTACTCTTGTAATTTTTTTGTAAAATTAACGGTTCCTTAGTTATTCAAGAAATAAAAAAAAGCTGGATCTAGTTTTTTTTCCAAAAAAGTGGGAAATCTTCATTTGAGGTTTATTGTGAGATTAGGGGTATGGCTAGGTTAGGTTAGATCAGATTACATTGGATTGGGCAAGGTTAGAACCAAGAATCAGATTTGGGGCAGATTTGGGGGCAGCTTTGGGGCAGCTTTTCTCCAGCTTTTCTTCAGCTTTTCTCCAGCTTTTCTCCAGAACTCTCACTTTACCCCTACTTATTACCATTGGTAAGGAAAGTAATTGCTATCCGAAAAAAATTAGGGTACCCAAATTTCTATACGTTTCAAGATCCCCTGAGTCCAAAAAAGTGGTTTTGGGTATTGGTCTGTATGTGTGTGTGGTGTGTGTGTGTGTGTGTGTGTGTGTGTGTGTGTGGTGTGTGTGTGTGTGTGTGTGTGTGTGTGTGTGTATGAGTGTATGTGCGTCTGTGTACACGATATCTCATCTCCCAATTAACGGAATGACTTGGAATTTGGAACGTAAGCTCCTTACAATATAAGGATCCGACACGAACAATTTCAATCAAATGCGATTCAAGATGGCGGCTAAAATAGCGAAAATGTTGTCAAAAAAAGGGTTTTCCGCAATTTTCTCGAAAACAGCTTCAACAATTTTGATTAAAGTTATACCTAAAATAGTCATCGATAAGCTCTATGAACTGCCACAAGTCCCATATCTGTGAAAATTTCAGGAGCTCCGCCCCATCTATGCAAAGTTTGATTTTAGATTCTCAATTATCAGGCTTCAGATACAATTTGAACAAAAAATTTCGAGTGGAAAAGATTGAAAATGAGAATCTCTACAATAAATGCTTTTCTCCAGCTTTTCTCCAGAACTCTCACTTTACCCCTACTGTAATAGGGCAAGGAAAGTAAAAATCGAATGTCCTGCTTAGCTGTTTTCTCCAATAGGTAGGCTATTATGACTTAACACTCAACTTACCGTACCTCTGTAGTACAATATAGATTTGAATGAGGTTTTCACCTACCAAAGTGTTCCAGTCTTTTTCATCTTATCATCTGATTTCTTGCTGTCTTCTGTTATGGCTTTTATACTTTTGCGAAACTGATCAGTCACTGGAAACCCATCTTGACATAACTTTATCGAAGGCTCAAATAATTCACTCCAGGTCACTTTACCGCTTCCAAATTTTTTAAAAGCTTCTTGATAGCCCTTCAACTGACCGGGTATGCCCGATGCTAAAGCTCCTAAAAACAAAGGAGATTCCATATTCTGTAAATTTACCAAAAAATACAGTAAACGTTCTAGATAGTTTAGTTCTTGAACTGTAGTAGATGGGAGTCTGTTTTTTGAATATAAATTTTGACAAAATTAGTCTAATGGTTATTTGTTTCGGGGTATTCATGGTTTATTATTATTCATAATTCAGAGATTTATAATATATATTCACTCTTCGCTCGCGCTGATAATAAGCTTAACGGTATCACTTAGATTATTCTAAGATCAATATGCATATGCTCGTTAGAATTAAAATGAACTTTGAAAGATAAGCGGTGAGCTTTAGGCTCAACTCACACTTACGCGACTCAGGTCGAGAGAGACTCGACTCTAGTCGAGAGCATGTGCTTCCAAATGGTGACACTCAGACCAATCAACGCTAGTCTCCGCGACTGTCACCATTATTAAAAGCACATGCTAGAGTCGAGTCTCTTCTCGACCTGAGTCACGTAAGTGTGAGTTGAGCCCTAGAGTTCTTAGTCTCCCTTTTTAGGTATAGTTAGCTTCGCCATCAATGCTATTTTCATTGTAATAAGGGTGACCACTTGAAGAGCCAACTCCTCTGAATGCCATTATTTATGATTTCAAAAAGCTCACTTCCCGATCCTTATCAGATCCCAGCTGAAGTTGAAGTAAGCTCATCACTCGTCATCCGTTATCTTGTCATTATTATACCCATGCCCAATCCTGCGGAGCTCATGTGGGCGGCATCACACTCCGCAAAAAATAGAACATTATTCATAATGCATTATATTATTCACTCAACATTCTGTAGAAGAAGATTTTGAGGCATAAATTTATTAGTTACCTGCAGGTAACCCATGCTCCGCAAGGGTCTAATTAGAAACTTGACAAACTGAAAACTTGATATTGTACGTACTGAAATCTTGAAGAACTTAAAATAGGCCTACAACCATCCTCGGTGAATTAGAACCTATAAATGCAAAATGTCAAGTTAATCAGTTCAGTAGTTCAGACGAGATGATGCGTCATAGAAATTAATGTATTTCCTATCTGGTACATATATGTATAAGCCAGTTCTTGTCTTTATTATATAATATTTTTACTCAAAATTCTGTAAAAGAAGATTCTTGAGCTAAAAATCTTTCTGATTTTTCTTCTCCTCCACATTGTAATTTCTACATTGTCCAAAAATATTTATGAGGAACTCAGTTTACATGGCCAATAACCCACCCCAATTTTCTATAACTTGTTTTCATAAAATTTCAAAATCCATTTCTACCAAAACCCTGTCCATCCTGTTTTTTAAATTTAGTTTCATTTTATAATAAATTCTATAACTTGTTTCCATAAAATTTCAAAATCCACTTCTACAAAATCCCTGTCCATTCTGTTTTATAAATTTAGTTTCGTTTTATAATAAATTCTAGAACTTGGCTCACCATATTCCAAAGGGTGTTCTTTTCCATTAAACATGTCCTGTGAGGCTGCCTTGGGTGCTGTTTCTTTAGCATTCAGTATGTACGACTTATTCCCACTCTGATGATAAATATTCATGACAAATCCGCCACCGATGCCCACCAAATCCATACGAACCACTCCATCACAGATTGTTGTGGCAATTGCAGCCTCGATTGCGTTGCCTCCTTTCTTTAAGATGTCCCTTAAACAGAAAACGTTTCCTCACCCTCCATTAATTCTTTAATAATTATTGTAACTGCAATATACAGAGTCACTTGCAATTTATAGAATAACATATCATCACTAAAATTAAACCGGTTGACTTTATTCTACAGAACAGTATAAGAACTTTTTATACTGTTTAGATAAATTAGAAAGTGTTATACTTCTCAAAGTGTTTGGATAAATTTTAGTGGAAACTGGAGTAGTCAGGTCTTTCCATACCTTAAAAGGAAACATTGAGCTTAACCATCTACTGAGCTTCTGCATTATCAATTCTATGGTAGGGATCGGTCTAGTATTCTCATTCACAAATCAGCTGAAGACAATTTTCAATGCATTTTATGAGTCTTTCAAGTCTTTTCTTTTGAAAAGTAGGAAGCCCAACAATGACAAAATCAGTAAGATGAAACTATCGCCTCCTTCAAGTGGTCTGAGAAATGCGTCACTCATAGCTTACAATAAATACAAGAATTTTGGGTCAGAAAATGAAAAACTTAATTATCGGAATTTGAGGAGAATCTATTGATCTGAATTGAAAGCATCTATACTGAATACCAATGTTAGGTTTATCGAGTCGGCAAGCAACAAATGCTCAGCTGCTTGGAAAATCATTAGAAAAAGTTCAAATCCATATCAACAATGGAAAACATCAGTCTCTCCTGATGCGTTCAATAAATATATTTTAGAAGCAATACAGAAGATTAAGATTAGTTGTAAAAACTCAGTCACAGAGACTTTGGTCTTTGTATTCTGGCGTCAAGCTCCTTCAGTTTGTAAGTTGTCCACTCTGACGCTAGTTGTTTGTTAGTGCTGGTTGTCGTTTACACACTTTGTCTACTTCTAATTTTGTATATTTTAAGATGTGATTTTCTGATGTATTTTATCCATTTCATTGTTCTAGTAGTTTATATTGCAGTTTTCGTCATATTCTACAATTATTCGAACAATTTTGCATTAGTTCTGTGTCATTTTTATTTTCAATACCTCAATCGGCCGGCCATTGGTGGGTAGGATCAAAAAACACTTCTGCTCTACCTTTCTTCCAAACAAGTTGCCTGGTCAAGGCTTCTTTTTTCATTTCTTCAAATATGTAGCAATTTTATCTTTTCACCCAAATTTAATGTTTTAAAGTGTTGTCCAAGTTCTTCTTGTCATTCTGTGCAAATAAGTTTCTCTGTGGGATTTTTTCTGTTCAAAATATATTCATCATTCCAAAAGCTAACCTATTAGTGCTACTTCACCTTGTGCTCAACTTTAAAAATGCAGAACCAATTTTCCATGAACTCTATCATCAAAATTCAAATGTTTTCTGCCAGTCCACCCTGAATCCTGTGTATCCGCTCTGAGGTCATTCATCAGTCTTCGGCACTCTTCTTTTTGATCGATGGAGCTCATCTCATCGGTTGTCGGAGTTCTGCTTCATTGGTCTTTGGTGTCCTTCTCATTGGTCTCCCCTTCTCTCACTGATTGCATCCAAGGTGCCCTGCCGCCTGTCCAGGTCTGAGTCACTGGTGTGTGTCTCATGCGCCCTCCCGGGAACAAGTTAGATGGCCTGACTTGCAACAATTGTTTATCAGATGAGTTTTTGTCACTTTTAATATTTTTAGTTTTATTCTTTGGCCCATTTTTCACAGAGGTATTTCTAAAATTCATATTTTAATTCTGTTTTCAAATTGCTACTTATTTGCTACATTGAAACTTCTACTTACCTATTTTATGAGTCTCTTTCTCCTTTTACCACAACATTGGAAGTCTGTTGTGCAACAATTTTGCCACTTCAAGAATTTGAAGTCACATTTAGTAATTCTGTATATGTATGATTCTAGGAATTTTCAACGTTTTCACATTAATTATCAATCATTTTAAATCAGACAGTATAGCTGTCTTTGCTCTGTTCTACACATTAGCCAAGTTGCTTCTGGTGTACTCTCACGTCTATCCAATTTAATTGTTATAAAAAGTAAATTCGTATGGCTTTTGTTGGTCCCGAGTCCCTTGCGGGAAGGTCCCACCGCCTGAATATATGAATATATAATTATAGCCATCAATGGGCCTTACAACTGTCATACTTCAGCCGGGACCGACAATTTAACGTGCCCATCCGATAACACGGGAGTGATCTGGTTATAAAACTTTTGGTTGTGAGAGGGTTCGAACCCAGGATCTCTATGCTGCTATACAAGCTCTCTATCCACTACACCACGGATCACTCTGAAGTATTGCTATGATTTGTTGGGACTTTATGAATTTATTGATGATCCATGGTTGATTCTAATCATCAATACCTACTGTGTAATATTTCTAGCCTTTTTAGTCACTCATTTTTTCAGGAACAATAATCTTAAGAATCAGTGAAAGAGAATTCACAGTCAATTGCTTACCTATTGGATTATTGACTTCATAAATATGTTAACTCAGGACTATTAATTTTCTCAATTCAGTTATTGGTAGAAACCAAACCATCCAAGTTACATTCATCTATATTTTAAATTATATATTAATTTACATTGGAAACTTATCCATAATCATTTTTGTATTATTACATTTCTTATATTCAGATTTTCACAAATGTAATATCCATTGTCTTATTGACATCTTTGAATTTTTCTGCAAGTATTTGTATTATTGTATCAGCCCTTTTTATATCTCCATCATCAATAAACATTTTGTCGTTTGTGAATTATTCTAAGCCTATGACAAAAAGGCAAAATGAAATCAGTCATTGTTTCTGTACAACTTTGTCTTTATTTAGAAAAAATCATTATCACAGGTATCAACTTAGAACTATTACATTTTTCAGGTTTACAGTTACAATTCTTTTTAAACATTCTAGCTTCCAGAGTTAATTACAATTTGTATAACAGTTGTAATTTCAATTTGGCACTTTGTTGGGTCTGTGGTACAAGAACTAGACAAGTATTAGTTCTTTTAATTCTGTTTCTCACACCATACAGTCCACTCAAGTTAGGTTGGCTTTACGACCCAACCTGCCACGAGACTTATCATAAGTGTTTCGGTCCTCCTATTGGCCGGATCAAGGCCATTGACCTATTGGAACACGGGCAAAACCTCTTTATTGTCAATTTTGAAAACCTCTGTCAGATCAGGTTATTTTTGCCCACTGTAGGTAGGTTATCTTTGTAGTGTCCCAGTCTTACTATTTACCTAGCATAATCAGTCTAAGCACTATAATAATAAATGTACTTTGTCATTTTCAGAATTAAGGTGTTCTTGCTGATTCTCATGACAGACTGCTGCGCCAGTTTGAGACAGCTTTTTGTGCCGACCCTGTACTTCCATGGATTCCACTCTGCTCAGAAAAGCATTGAGTCAGCTCATTGTCTGCACTAGTGTGTGCGCCTTTCTCTTACCTGGATCCACTGGAAATCGACGTGAATATATCTGTGTTGTTCAATATTTTTTCTGTGATTATTGTCATCTACATAGAATTATTAAATTTTACTATTTCTGTATTTTTTCATGATGGAGATCTAGAGTCATTTGCCAGTATTGGTACTCATATTCTAGTAATCTGAATTCCACCACGATTTTATTGATCTACTTGAGATCTTTTGCTATCAATAGTAATTTTATTGTATTCTTTGAATTTTGTAAAATCAATCATGAATGATCAAGCTGATCCTGTTGCCAATGTGGCAGACATTCAATCAATTGAAGATCATGCTCAACCAATTCAAGTTGCTCAAGCACCTCACCTTAGACCTTTGAATGTAATTGATGGTCAACTTGACCTCATCCTTAATGATTGCAATCTATGTGATGTACAAAATCAAGATTGCTATTTTGCTATTGAACATCTAAAAAATGAAGTAACTTTTCTCAAAGAGAGGTATCATGCATGTCTTGAAAGAGTAGAATCATTGAATATTGAATTGGATTTTAATTTAACTCATACCATTTGTACAAAATTCACTAATCTTTTTTCGAGAATATCTTCTGTCATGCGTAACTTTGAATGTGAGAACAACTTACTTTCTCATGCCCTAAATTCTAATGTGCAACCACATCCCGTGACGTACCAAGCATTCAGCACTCATCTTCCTGATATTCCAATTCCTACTTTTGATGGAAGTTTTTTTGACCAATGGTTGAATTTCAAATCGACCTTCACTAGTTTGATCATTAATAATAAGTTGTTGGACAATACCCTCAGGTACCATTACCTCCATCAAGTCCTGTCAGGTGAAGCTCTCAATCGAATTGCAAACTCTCCTTCTGGGAATTTTTCTGTAGCTTGGGATTTACTTACACAACAGTATGATAATTCGTTGCTTATCACTGAAACCCACATCTCTGCTATTTTGAACCCACCCAAATTGGATAGCCACTCAGCACAATCCTGGTGTATTTTCATAGACAATCAAAAAACTAACATTTCTGCCCTCGAAAACTTGTCACTTGATATTCCTGTCAAAGATCTAATTTTCATGTCAGTTACTGTCTCACGTTTTGACACTTCCATCATAAGGGATTGGGAGTGTTTTGTTTCTACTAAAAAACAATTGAATATTTCTCATCTTTGGGATTTTCTTGAATCGCAACATAAGTTTTCTCATGCTGTCTCATTTGCTAATAACAATGCCTCTCAAATCAATTCGCGCAACAATGTAACTAATCAACATTCTGCTGTTAAGCCCCCCATGCAATCTAAATTTGGAAATGCTAATTTCAAGTCCAATTCGAACCAACCCACCATGTTCAATAGGTCTACCAGCTGTTTATTTTGTCAGAGTACCACATAATGTTTTCAATTGCAACATATTTTAGAATATTCCAACTTCAGAACGTGCTCAAGCTGTCCGTCAGGAGCAACTTTGTTTCAACTGCTTACGTCCATGGTCCACTTCACATCGTTGTACTGGTAGCTGCCATACTCGCCAGAAAGCTCATCATTCAATGCTCAGCTACCGCTCAGCAGTGCCGCGCATCCTTACCCCCTTCCTCTCGGCTACTGAGGGAGGCTCGTGAAGGGCTAGTAGGAGCCCAGTATAGTGCGGGTGTCCAGTGCGAGCAGTCGGCAGAGAGGGTGAAGAAAGCAGCACGCAGCTAGCAACATAGTACAGCTCGAATCCTGAGTGTACTCCGACTCCTTCAACTACAAGGAGTTGTGTCTGAGGTTAACGGGAGTTAATCAAAGACACTGGAAGCTCTGAGATTCAGCACTCAAATCAGGCGAGTGTTGTTCGACCACTTTGACAACTTTTGGCAGCAATCTGCCTGTTTCAACCAGTAA
Source organism: Nilaparvata lugens (assembly GCF_014356525.2). Taxonomy (NCBI): domain Eukaryota; kingdom Metazoa; phylum Arthropoda; class Insecta; order Hemiptera; family Delphacidae; genus Nilaparvata; species Nilaparvata lugens. Next base: position 62,028,942 of record NC_052507.1, read on the forward strand.
CAACAAGTCAGGTTTTGGCTAAAACCTGACTGGACCCTCGTACATCATCGTGAGGGCCAGGAAAGGTAAGAGGACCTCGAATAAGGCTCAGGGAGGCCTTTCTTGACCTCGAGACGTGACCCTGCTCCCAGGGAATAGCCGGTGCCTGAGGTTAGGGACCTGGTGACCAGCAGCGACGGCGAGTGTAAGAGACTTTCCTACCTTGCTATTTCCAATAGGATAAGCAAGAAGACCTCGAGTAAGGCTTGGGAAGGCCTTTTTCGACCCGACACACGAACCTGGCCCCAGGAAATAGCCAGTGCCCGAGGTTAAGGACCTGGTGACCAGCAGCAACAGCGAGTGTAAGGGACTTTCCTACCTTGCTATTTCCAATGGGAAAATCAAGAAGACCTCGAGTAAGGCATGGGAAGGCCTTTCTCGACCCTGACACATGAACCTAGCCCCAGGAAAAAGCTGGTGCTCGAGGTTGAGGACCCAGTGACCGACAGTGACAATGAGTGTAAGGGCTCTCATACCTTGCCATTTCCAATAGGAAAAGCAAGAGGACCTCGAGTAAGGCTTGTGAAGGCCTTTCGCGATTCAGAGACACAATCCTGACCCCAGGGAATAGCCGGTGCCCGAGGTTAGGGACCCGGTGACCAGAGGTGAAGCCTGGTGCAAGGGCTCTCATACCTTGCTATTCATCCTAGAACATCAAGAGGACCTCGAGTAAGGCTTGAGAAGGCCTTTCTCGACTCCGAGACACGATCCTGGCCCCAGGAAATGCCAGTGCCCGAGTTTAGGGACCTGGTGACCAGTTGTGACGCTCGGTGCAAGGGCTCCCATAGCTTGCTATTTTGTCTTCCAATAGCAAGAGGTCCTCAAAGAAGGCTTAGGAAGGCCTTTCACGACCTCGTGATGCAATCCTGGCCACAGGAAATAGCCGGTGCCCGAGGTTAGGAACCCAGTGACCGACTACAACAACCCGTTCTGAGGCTCTTGAACCCTGCTTTTTCTGATCCTAATAGCAGAAGGACATCTAGTGGCAATCAGAAATGTTACTCCAGTAACAGAGACCCCCCTCACGGCAGACACCAGATCGTTCCTGTTCCTCTCACTCCAACCCAACCCTGTTAGGCAGTGCAAAAGCACGGCCCCTCTTACCTAAAAGAGGGAAGTATTTCTCCAAGGTGCTCAAGACCCTGTTTCAACCCCCAACCCAAACGAGGGTGGTTGACGGACGCCCCACCAAGTCTCCCGTCCCCTGCTGCGGCCCACCCCAGTCGCCAACTGAGTCTAGCTGGCCCAGAGCGACACTGGGGATTCTGGTAGAAGGTGTGAGCAAAAATCTACTCAGAAGATTGGCGCCCAACGTGGGGCCCGAACCCATGACCCTGAGATTAAGAGTCTCATGCTCTACCAACTGAGCTAGCCGGGCCAGAGCAACACTGGGAATTCTAGTAGAAGAAGGTGTGGGCAAAAATCTACTCAGAAGATTGGCACATGAACGTGGGGCTAAAGGTAGGAGGAGAAGAACAGCAATGAGTGCTGAAGAGAGGAGTAATTGCAGAAGTGAGGAAGGCGTCAAGGAGGATGCAGAAGACAACATCAGGGATCCAAGAGTGGCCTGGATTTACAGGCTTCATAGGGATGAAGCAGTGAAATTCTTGGCCACGGCAGGGCTACCTACAACTGGAACCATGGCCGAGCTCAGGAGAGCTCTTGTCGAAAACCACCTGAGTACAATGGTGGAGGCCGCCGGTCTAAACAGGATCGGTGGCGGAGCTGGCACAGGTCAGGAAGAGGAAGGACCTGCAGCTTTGTGGCCACCAGTCACAGAGGCCACTACATTTTCCAGACTGGAAGAAATACCCAAGGAGATGTCTCCAGAGTTTGATGGCGACTCCAGCAACTCCTGGGTGTACAGAGTGCATGATCAGGGCTTTATTGATCTACTAATCGACTCAGTGCTGACAGATGACACAAGTACGAGCCTGAGGAGGGCTCTACTGGAGCAACGACTGCAGATTGTTGAAATGCTTCCTGTTTTGAATAATGGGGAGGAGGTGCTTCGATGAGGAGCACGGAGGCCAGCACCAGTTAGGAAGGAGGCAACTGCGGAGACACTATATCATGCAGAGCCTGCACTGGTGAGGCCAGAGATGCCGGAGAGGCATAATAACATGCCTAGGCATGTATTGAGGTCACCTACCAGACCAGCGGTGCCTGCTACATCCTTTATAAACCCGGGTGCTGTGTGTGACAATGTTCGAGGGTGGTGGCTCTCATATGATGGGAGTGGAGATGCTCCAAGGTTTATGTAGCGGCTTGAGGAGCTGCAACAAGCATATGGCTTGTCTGGCAGACAGTTATTTCCAGCGTTGCCTGAAATGTTAGCGGGGAAATGTTCCTTATGGATGAGGAATAGAAGAGAACAGTGGAGACACTGGGACGATTTCCTCAGAGACTTCCGGTCTCGTTACTATCCACCTACTTATGAAGAGGATCTTGAGAATGAAATTCTCGACAGGCGGCAGAGAGAAGGCGAGCTCATAGACAACAATGTTGAGGAGCTGCTAACGCTGATGAGAAGAAGAGGTGGTTTTCCTGAGAGGAGCCAGGTACACAGATTGTACAAAAATCTTTTACCATGCTACAAGATCTACATCAGGGAGGCTGAAGTGTACTCCATCGACGACTTGCTACACTCAGCGAGACAATATGAACGGATTAAGTTCGAGGAGAAGAACGCTCAACAGAGACAACGAGCCATGAAGCAGGAGGAGGTGATGAAGCAGACGAAGCCTCGACAGGATACTACTACTACACAGCGTTGGAGTGAACAACCTCCAGAAGGCCCCTTGTGTTGGCAGTGCAAGAAGGTGGGACACTGGAGACCAGAGTGTCCGGAGGTTTCACTCTGCTCAAAGTGCGGAAGCCACGACCAAATTTTTCATGTGAGAGAGTGCAGAAGAAGACTTCTGATAAAACAGCTGTGGTTGAAACGAGGCTTCAAATCCAGCTAGAGCTGGAGCTTCAGGATGACAGCCGTCTCTTCACTACAGTGGAAATAGAGACAGACAGTATAGTGCTCTTCTCGACACCGGAGAAGAGTCCAACTATATTAGCTCTAAAGCTTTTAATAGTTTGGAAGCAGTGGAACGAGAGCCTGTGCAGCGCGGCGCTGCTATGGCTAACGGAGCGGCTGCACGTCTGCGAGGTGGTGTTAAAATCAACCTGAAAATCGGCAGAATATCCCTATCAACAACACTCACAATAATGGATGGGCTTTCTCCAGATATTCTGCTTGGTATGGAGTTTCTTCGTGAGCACCGGGTGAAAATAGACCCCTATTCCCGGTCAGTGGAATAGGATCCTCATCTCGTCAAAGCACACATTGGAGACAATATTTCCACTCCAAAGGTGGGGAAGGGAGCCGTCAACTCGAGGCTGGTTACTGTTAAAGCACAGCCTGACATATGGAGGTCAAGGAAGCCACCTGGAGAAGCATGAGAAGAAGAAATTTCCTCAAGTCCATGAAGACGTAGGAGCCGTGTGGAAGACTGGAAAAGAGGAATTTATTTCTCAGAAAATTTCTCCAGCCCGTGGAAAGTTCATTTGCTGGCACTGTAAACGAGCTGGGCACTGGAGGTTCAACTGTCCGGAAAAGCTGTACCGGAGGCGGAAGAAGGAGGATAATTTTCAGCAAGGAGCTGGAGATAATCGTCGAGCAGCGCAGTCTAGAAGACTGCCGGTGCTGGAAACTACACAGAAAGTAGTTTCAGATATTGGAGACGAGAATTATAATGCCAACCGGTATTATAATTGGAAAAAGAGGACGATGAAGGTGAACTCTGGACAGCTAGTCCACAGGAATGAGTGTCACCTGTCCTCGAGTGCTGATCAGCTTGCCGCGAAGTTAGCGCCGGAATTTTCTGGCCTCTATGAGGTCGAGAAAATGTTGAGTGCCGGTAAGAAGTTTATTGTGCACGAGGAAGGCATCAAGCTCCAGCCACACCTGCCCGATAATGAGGAAGAGGATGGTGATGGAGAAGTTGCGAAAAGGTTGACGGAATTCGAGCGGATGGACAGCAGGAGGCTGAGCGAGTCTATAGAGGGTCGCTGCCTATCACAAAATTCATTATAAATAAATTATCCCATTTAAAATGAGGAAATTAAATTTTGTTATCAAAGACAAAATTGCATAGAAATTGAAGAAAATCAATTCAGAATTATTAGCACAAATTTATTAGCCGAATTTTGAAAATTATTTGCGTTAGCACGATTCCGAAAATAATGAAAATATTAAAAGACTCACATATTATTGTTATTGAAAGAAATTGGTCAATAGTTTATTAAAAGGGAACAGCATATTCCGTCTAATTTTTCCTATAAAATAGGGTTTTATTTAAACTAAATGGCAACCCAACCATTATAGTTTAACAATTAGAATCAGTCATAAAGCACTGGCTGAATTAGATGGAAAAAATTATTATTGACAAATTAATGCGTTTCTTTTGATCTGAAGGCAATCCCAATAATTTCAGTTTGAAATTTATTTACAATATTATTATGATGTGACCAAGCAAGGGTGATCAAGAAAATTTTCTACAGCCTATGACTAGTTAATAACAGCTAAAGTCGATTCCAACTAGACTAAATGTCCTTGATCGGTATATTACCAATATTGTTGTAGCCAAGTAAAGGTTAACAAACAAACTTTGCAGTAGCTTGTTTTCTATTTGCCATAAATAGTTGGTGGCGAAATAAGTGGATAGAGAATATTAGAAAATATTATAGATCAGTATGATCCGAATAATATTTTAACAATGAGGTAATGGTTATAATAATTGAAATCATTTAATGAAGCTGGTGGTAATTGCTTTAATCCGTGTGAAGTGTTACGATGCAGTTAATTAACATATGTTATTATACTGTGTGGGATAAGAGTGAATTACGTTGCAATTAATTTTCCATGTGGAATGAATAAATTGCGTTTGATTGTGATTCGAGATGTACTACAATCGGGGGTTATTAGCTTCAGATTATGATTCAAATTTTCTAATATTTCACTTGAAAATAAAGTCGGAGGACTTACTATAAATTGGAATAAAGTAATTATTATTTTAATTGGAATTAATTCTATGTTGGATCAAAAAGTTACTTGTGCTGTGCAGATAAGATAAACATTATCTCAACTAGCTAAGTGTTATCGCCAAGCTTCTAGTCTGTAGAAGAGAATATACTTTCTCCTTTTCAATAACAATTTATAAAATTGAATTCATGAGAATTCTAGTTTTTTCAGATATTCTACTGCTATTGAGTCAGTCTGAGTTTGATCGTGCTATTGTTAGTTTTGGAATTAGATCACGTCTCGAGAGTGAATCTAATTTTTACTCAGCCTACCATCATGAGTTATTATTGACGGTGTATTGATTCATTCAATAATTATTATTTGTGCTAATTGTGATTATTTTTCGGAAAATCAATTCTTCACTTAGTGTGATTTATTAACAGCTGTTGTGTCATTATACACGCCTTGTGTGGATAATTACTTTGAAAAAGTATATTAAGATTTATTTCGGGGTGAAATAAGTCTTGAAGTGAGAAAGAGAGATAATAAATGTTCACTGATTGTGAATTAATTAGCAGATGTTATCTGTTATAATAAACACACTGTCATTTATATCCAATGGATGGTTACTTTGCATAAGTAAATCATGTGATTGATTTCATTATTGAAAGGAACTGTGAGAAGTGGAATATTGAGTTGAAATTTATAGTTCCAATTTTATTATTGTGATATAGTGAGAAGGCTGTGATCCCCATGACAGATCGAAAAAGGATTGTTATTTTGACTACATTTAATTGTGATATAAAATCGGAATATGTTGAGTAACATCATAACTAGTGGCTTCATGTCAACCAAATAATTCAACATTCTACATCATATTGTGATCTCCCATCTTTTATTGTGAACAATAAGTTGCTGATACACTCAACTAACTGAGGGTATCCATCACTCTGACACTTGGTAATTTTCCTGGACTCCAATTCACCTCTATCAACTTCTGCCTTCTGTGAAGTGTTACATTGTTGTGTATCACGTTTCTTCTTGAGGACGGGGACTGCAACTTGAGTCTACTTCCTCGACGAGCTCCTGGAATTATTGGAGCTGTATCTCAGCTGACTATTGCTGAGACCACGACGAGTTCCTGCCTGGTCGTGTTGAAGATTCATTCCAGCTGTCTGATGCTGGAAGTGATGCAGTGCTTGAGCTCGGCTTGTCCGGACGGGGCGAAAATCCTCGTGCCTTGCTGTGTGCAAACACAGCCCTCCAACAGGGCGCAAGCTCTGTTTCCTAGTGTAAAAGCAGGGGCCAGTTTTCCTGCAAGTCAGCGGATGTGGACACACCGCGACGGCTTGAGTAAGAACTCGGTCGGAGGTGCTTTTCACCTTTTATGTTTCTGTGTTTTTGTGTTTCTGTGTTTCTGTGTTCTGTGTTACCCTTTATCCTGCAGTGCGGAAGCACGGCGTCCTTTAGCAGTGCGGAAGCACGGCGACTCTTGCAGTGGGGAAGCACGGCGTCCCCTTTGCAGTGCGGAAGCACGGCGTCTCCTTGCAGTGCGGAAGCATGGCGTCTCTATATCCTGCAGTGCGGAAGCATGGCGTCCTTTAGCAGTGCGGAAGCACGGCGACTCTATCTCCTGCAGTGCGGAAGCACGGCGTCCTTTAGCAGTGGGTAAGCACGGCGACTCTTGCAGTGCAGAAGCACGGCATCCTTTAGCAGTGCGGAAGCACGGCGACTCTTGCAGTGCGGAAGCACGGCGTCCTTTAGCAGTTTTTGAAATTAATGATTTGAACTAATGAGTTCTACAATAGTATTGAGCAAAAAAAATGATGAAATATGCAAAAGTTGAGGTACTATTGTAATGTTTCCAAATGAAACGGTGAAGTTTGAACCTTAAAAAGTCCATTCTCAGTGAGGGAATCAATGATACCCTCCCCTTCAGCACTTAACCGTAGAAAAAGAAAGTTGAAAATTTAAACGAAATATTATTATTCTAAGCATAAAAAATTAGGAAAAAATATCAAGTAAAAACCAAATCATAGAAACAATAAATCATTCAGAAAAGAGTAAATCATACATCAACAGAAAAGAGTAAATCATAATAAGGATGAAAATAAAGAAAAAGTTAATTCCCAATAATTAGAAAATCGATATGATGTAATAATAAGTGGAATAATGACGGAGTGGAAGTTATCATTGGAAAAGAGATTTGTAGATGTAAATCCAAAAATAATGTTAATAAGAAAGGGAAATTATTATACAAAAGAGATTAGTTTATGTAAATAACAAGATAATATGTTTATGAAAGTTCCAAAAAAAATGATTTTCCAATTAGGGGATTATAAAGGGGGAATTATAATATGAAAGAGAGGGGAAGGGATGTAGAATAAGAATGCTGCGATCCACTCCAGGAAGAGTTTGAATAAGAAACAATCTACAATGTAGCTTATACACAATTTTTATGTTAAATTTACATGATTCTCTGATCAGGTAACTTTAAAGTTGAACTATCAATATGGGCTTGAGTGATTTGTTCATGGCGTTACCTGAGGCAATAGTTTTGACATCGCTGAAGTTTATCGTTTAAGGTTACTTGTATATCATTGAGCACAAAATAACAATACATAGGGTGTAGGAATATGAGCGATTTGACTAGTAGCAAACTAATTTTTCTGGGAAGAATATCTTGCATCTTCTTCAATGAATGCATGGCAGAGAATACAAATTTACAAGTCTTATTAATTTGATCAGACCAGAAAAGATTTTCGTTCATAATTTCCAAGGTTTTCAACTGAATCACAGTAAGCTATTTCGAAACCATCAACATTACTTTTGTCAAGTGAATTTAAATCGATGTTGTTTACTAGTCATCACTAGAGAGAGAGTGAGAGAGAGAGAGCTAAATCAACTACACATCACAATTCAGATACACGAATATGAACCTATAAAGATAATGAAAGTTATTATTCTCCAAGCAGGTGTTTTTTTATTCAATTATTTTGTACAATGAGTTTTTAATACATCTTCAATATGATTATTATTGGAGATTTCTACACTAAAAGGAATCTATGAGTAATAAGATATGGTATAAGGTGTGGGATAACAGTCACAAAGCAAATTATCAGCTCTGTCCAATAGACAGCCTCTGCTGGCAATAATCACCCAATCACGTAAAAGCGCGCCAAAGAATAAGTAAGCCGGGAGATTCAAACCGGTCTTATGGAATCGAATTGCCCGAACAGTTTTTCGGATCTGGAGGGGAAAGTAGCCATGGAAAAATTCTACAAAAAAACAAGAACATTTATCTTAACATTAGTGTCCTTCCCATAAATTTTCAAGTCAATCTGTCAACAAATAAAAAATTTATAATTGAGGTTTTTCGGATTTTATGTCTTCAAACGATCAAAGTACAATAAATTCTGTGTAACCTACATAGATGTTGAACACAATCCGGACTACTCATTTCATTCTTGGCCAAAAATTGATTAATCAATCATATTTTATAATTTCTGAACGCAGGATTGTGTTTTTCAAGAGTTCCTTCATACATATAAAATATCAAATAGGTTTTAAGTCGTACAGTTCCTCCGTAATTAACTCTTATATTTTATAAACGTGTATTTTTTTGACAATGATAATATATATGCTTTCAAGATGTATAATCCGAATACTCCCAATTCAATTCACTACATGAAACGATAATATTCTAGTGGATTCGTAAATATTTCATTGCCTTACTTGAAGGCTTTTATTTAATTATTTGAGTATAGTGTAACAGAGTCTTACTTACTTACGACTTACTGCATTCGACTAATTATTTTATTATAAATTATAACTTACTTCCTTGTAAAGTCAATTAATGCAATGAACTGAGTGGAGGTATTTGAAATAATTATTAAGAAAATAGTACGGGTGGGTGTTTCTTAAGATGAATTACACCCAGCATTTTCACTGCGGTATGGAAATAAATTTTCCAAGAATCTTACAATCAAAACATTGGAAAGTATTCTAAGTAGAGTTTATTTGATTGTTTCTTCCTTATCACGATTCAGAAATATTGTTGTTAATTTATCTTGAGCATTACCACAAAAGAACAAGTAACAGTATTCCTTCAACTTTATGGCATTATACAATAATACAATCATTGTAGCTGAACTAAATATTTCAACTAACATACTACAATACAAGAATCCAAGAATCTTCTGACAATGAGAATGTGATTTCCTCAATTATAGGTACTTAATTATTGAATTTACAATCAGGACCTTTTGACTCCTCTTTGTTTCTTCGCTATGAACATTTACCATCACTAATAATGTTCACCAGGAATTACAATAGCTTGTTTTTTCTTCTGGTTTTTTTATTGTTATCTTACGTTTGTTTTCCAAGCTGGTTCTCAACTTGTTTTTGATCAGCTTTCATCCTCAAATCTCACAGTATGACCAATTGACAAGCACTGTCTCATTATAATAGCAATATTTAATTTTTATTACCACACTTTCTACTTTCTAGAACAGTTTTACTTTGAATCAATTAGTTACTGATCTCCTTTAGTCTGAATTACAGTAACTATATTACCCACAGTATGGCCATCGACTGTCACGCATTTGATTGACTAGCTAAATCACGTGGTACAAATCCGCCATTAAGATTTCAAACAAACTTTATAGTCCAATCTTATTGCGTTGGGAATTTGGACTTATCTCTTCTTTCACCGATTGAAAACAAATTTTGAACTTCCGATGAGTTTGGTATAACATTTTCGAAGGGAAGTTGGTTATACTTAAAAAAAAGACTGATATAGTTTATTCAAATAACACTAATAGCGTAAACATCAATTTTTCTTTCCTTGGGCTCCTTGCGGACCACTTTCTGGTAACCACTGATCTCGATGAATATGCAGATAGATTTCAATTTTATTGTATTTACTCATCCAATTAATTGGATCGAACTTCTAATGATCTAATTTCAAATACTTTTGCAGCTCAATTGGATATAACATTTCAAGAAATTAATATATAAATCACGGTTGAATATTTTTAAGTTTTTTTCCCGCCTATAAAGATTCGAAATATTTGTTTCTTATATAGTGAATTATAAGTAGGATCGCTCGCCTTCACTTATTAAAGCATATGAGATTTCCGTGATTACTTCGATATAATCTCTCTGGAGTTTTTTATATATTCTCAATAGAGTTTTAGAACTTCAATTAGTAAATGGTAGATAATAGCAAGTAAAAATGGAAGGTTCCTAGTAACGCAACCTGAAAGCTGAATCTCCAAAAAATGACTGATAATCTTTTGAAATATGTCATGATATTGTTATGTTATATATTGTTCCATTCACAAAAAATAATCATTCTATAAGTGATACTTTGAAACCACTGCTAGTGGTATTGCAAGTCGAAACTCATATATCAACAGCTATTGAACAATTGAACATGCTATGGGTAGGCTTTTCAGGACTGAAGAGAATCAATCATAGAAGAAAAGACGGAGTGTGGTACGGCGAACAGTTAAAACAGAGGCGAGCGATTACCAGTAATGTCATCATCAGATTATTAATGTCATTTCAGATTATCATTACTCTTTAACCCTACACAATCATTCTTCACTGTCATTACTTTCCTTCAGTAAAGGTGTGGTCAAGCTTGTGTTATCACAACGTGTAAAATGGATCCAGCAAAAAAGCTTGTGTTGCTATAATTGACCGAGCGAAGTGAAGTCTAAGATTCAAGTCGACGGTTTGACATTTCTCTTAATGTTTAAATGTTTGAATGTTTAAATGTTTATATGTTGTTCATTTACGGCGAAACGCGGTAATAGATTTTCATGAAATTTGAAAGGTAGGCTATGTTCCTTTTTCAATTGCATAAAAATCAGACTATAGAATTATTCATCATAAATCAGCTGACAAGTGATTACTTCTCCCACAGATGTGTGGAGAAGCCAGTCTATTGCTGTATTTCCATAAGGTCTATAGTTTCAATCAGGTACTTGTGGATGAGAATACTGCGTGGAGTCTACTGTTCACAGAACTACTATCTACTAGTTATAGTATTAGCTACAAAAAGGCAGGTGAAACGTAAACGCTGGATGAAGGATTGATTAAAAAACGTGATCAGTACTCTCAGTACTCTGTTGTGTTGTTAAATAATGAAATTCAACTCACCTAGCCAGGACTACAAAAACTATTTCCGCATGAATGACATTATGTTTGAGAGATTGCTGAAACTATTTACACCTTTTCTACTCCGAGAAGATACAAACATGAGACAATGTTTGCCAGTTAAAGGAAGACTAGCAGTAACATTAAGGTACCTTGCCACTGGATGAAACTTTGAAGACCTAAAATTTTCAGCGGTCATGTCACCTGCATCAATAAGCAATGCCATTTTTGAGACTTGTGAAGTACTTGCATACATCTTACAAGACTACATAAATGTACATTTAATTTACTACATACTTGCATTTATTTATATTCAGCATTAGTATGTTATTGTTAAAAAACATACGCAGATAAATTAAGTTTCCCTTTCCATATGTAGAATGTAGGCTATTAAATGCATATAGTGAGGTCCACGTTGTAATGACAGTGTTTGATTAGCAATGGTATTGCTATCCTTGTCTATCATTCAACAAAGCGGATAGCGCTATCTCTTTCTCGCTTTGCTCTGTTTCCAGATCGTTTTTTAACAATGCAGAATGGATAATTGATTAACAAAATAGGTTCCACAGTTCTGGAAGGAAGTGTTTCGAATGTTTTGATGAACTGTCGCAGATGTTCTTCTCCAAATGCATTTCCTTCACAAGGTGCAATCACTTTACTGTCGCTGTCCATGATGATTGTACAATCTTGCAGTGCGAACTGAGAAATGACGATATACTGATGCACGACACTACACGATCATTACTAATGACATTATCCCCACCAAAAGCGAGTAATAATGACTGAAAATCAGAAAATCCGGATTTTTGTCATTACTATCCATCATTACTATCTATGTCTCACTGCACGATAATTATTAATGACATTAGTCTCCAGTAATGACATCAATAATGACCTTCTAAGGTTTGCTCAACAGCTGATTTTTAACATTATGAAACATATATATGCTCATGCTCGCTGAATTCGCGATGCTCGGCGGAATGCACGGTTTGCTACGCGGTTCGAGGTTTGGTTCGTCATGTGTGGACGCACCTTTGGTTGTTACAGGACATTTATACAGATCAGAGGCCAAAGCGACATAATAATCTATACTATAATAAAGGAAAAGAACTGGCTTATACACGTACGGAATAGGAAAATTATGTTTAACACAATAATCACGTCTCAAGTACTGGACTGATTAACTTGGAATTTTGCATATAGATTCTTTATTAATTAACCGAGGATTGTTATAGACCTATTTTCGATTCTTCAAGATTTGATTACATCAAGTTTTCAGTTTGTCAAGTTGTAAATAGACCCTTGCGAGCACGGGTTACCTGCTAGTTAACAATATCAATCGTTTACCAAAGTTGTTGGCGTCCGCTATATCTGTGTTGACATTCTCGAAACTCAAACCAAAACAATGTTTGTTTAGTGACGTTCACGAATACATGTATTGAAAACGTTTTCAAAACACATTAGGAACAATAGAAACCAATAGAGAGCCTCTGCGCGCAATGATCACCCAATCGCTTTAAAGCGCGGCTAAGACTATGAAAGCCGGGAGATTCAAAACTGGTCTGAAGGGATCAAATCGCCCGAAAAGTTTTTCGGATCTGGAGGGGAAAGGAGCCATGGAAAAATTCTACAAAAAAAACAGGAACATTTATCTTAACATTAGTGTCCTTCCCATAAATTTTCAAGTCAATCTGTCAACAAATAAAAACGTTATTGCGATCTTTCGAATTTTATGTCTTCAAACGATCAAAGTACAATGAATTCCGTGTAACCTAGATAAATGTTGAACACAATTTGGACTACTCATTCTATTTTTGTATTCTATTCTCATTCTATTCAGTTCTTCCGTAATTTACACTAATATTTTATACACGCGTATATTATTGACAATGATATACGCTTTCAAGATGTATAATTTGAATACTTCTAATTCAATCTTTTCTCTATTTTTGATGAACTTCCATTCTCAAATCTTGCAGTATGACCAATACATGCACTCACTCATTCCAGCAATATTTCATTCTTATTATTCTTATTTTCACACTTTCTGAAACAGTTTTACTTTGAATCAATTAGTTCCTGATTTTCTTTAGTCTATATTGATAAGCTGTTATGTACAAAAATAGGGAGTGACTTCGAAGCGGAACACATTTAATATATTTTCTAACACATCATTAATCACCAAAATTCTTATGAATTTTCCTTCTCGAGTAAATAGTCCGGGCGCAACAGTCATGAATAAGGCACTCCGTGGTCATTTTTGAGTAACAGCCGTGGAAGATGTCTCAATTTCTTCATTAGGTCTAGCATAATAAGGATCGTGATGATGATAGGTCGAAATCACAGGCAAACACCTCGAAAACAAGATGGCCGCCAAAATTCCCAGGGTTTTGCTATATCGCTTGTATTTCAATAACGGTTCAAGATAATCAACCTTTGTTTTGGACGAAAATATTTTAAAAACCCTCCTATACAATTTTTGTTCTATAAAATCTTCCTCTAAAGCGCATATTGTTTTAGTTATAACTTTCAAAAGCCCAAAAAAACGTTTTTTCTAATTTTTTTCAAATTTGATTCCTTTATAACTTTTTCCGTGCAAGAGATACAGAGAAATTTTGAATCTATGAAGTTTAGAGCGTTATTCCAGCTTTGGAACGATATATCTTTTTGCGCTGTACGTCAGGAAATGAGTTCTCAAGCGCCCTCAAAAAATAAACCCTGCACGGTTTCTGGTGCGTTTTGCCATACACATGAAGTGACAAGCTAGAACTAGAAAATCGATTTTTTCATGACTACTTCAAGATAGAGACTTGAAAATGGTCTCAATCTCTTCGTTATAACAAGCCGAATAAGAATATTGATGATGGAAGCAACGAAAATATTCGACATCATTGAAAAATTCAAGATGGCGGTCATTATTGACAGAAATTTTTATATCGCTTGCTATTTAGTTATTGTGAGAGATATTGGATTGGTTTTACCACCAAAGTGTTCAGAATTGAACAAACTATGATGTTCGAGAGAATCGACTCATTTCGACCACTTTTTTCATGATTCATTCAACTTCAAAAACTTGAAACATACATTTCTCGGGGACAATATTTCACTTTCACTTTAAATGTATTTACAGTAGACATACACCAGTGTAATTGGTACAGTGTTCTAGTATATTTCTAAAGCTTCAAAATGACATCTGGTTGGAGGCAGGCAGTTCATATTCCACGGCTGGAGCGTCATCGGAACAAGAGAGAAAAGTACTGTTTGCAGCTGAAAACATGCTTTTTCCACCAAATGCCAATCCCAACAATTAGAAAACCGTGTAACTCATGACTCCTTCAAGGTACAGACTTGAGAATAGTATCAATCTCTTTATAATAATGTGTAGAAAGTGATCATCCATGATGGTTATCTCAAAAATGTTTGTCATCATAAAAAAAAACAAGATGGCGGCAAAAATATGCCGATTTTCAAGAAATCGTCCGTAATTCTAATAATGTCGTGGATATGGGATCAGTTCAGCCATGTGGAAGCTCCAAAATAATCATACTACAATATCCGAAAGATTTATCTAATTCCAACAACTTTTACTATGGTTAATATAGATGTCAACCAGATGTCATTTTGAAGCTTGGAAATATACTAAAATATAAACTTCGAATTCTTTGTTGCCTAGAGGACTGGTACATAGAAATTTCAGTCTGTTTCCACTGTTCCGATGAAGTTAAATTCTCTTTCTGCCTGGCATTCATTTGTATCACCTTTTAACTTATAGCTCAGCAAGCACAAGTGAAGCTTATTTTATAATTCTCGTATTTTGACAGTAGGCTTATAACTGTAGTGCTCTCAATAATTAAGAATTTGAAAATGATTGGAGCATACACAAGACAATCATCCCGTTGTTCTCAAGATTATTGTTTGTGCTTAGGTCTAATGATTTTTAGAAATTATTGCTAAGGAAATCGAATTTCTTCAATATTTAGCATTTTCTCAATTGATTGACAATCGGGAGTATTGAGTATCGGATTGACATTGAAGTATGATCAAGCTAGACTATATAGCAAGATTTGTGAAAATTGATCAGCTATCAACAACTTTCAAAATTTTTGATGCTTGCAAGATTGTCAGAAATTATAATCTTATTCGTTAGGCAACAAAGAATTTAAAGTTTCTATTTACTGCAGAAGGAGAATTCATAAGAATTTTGGTGATTAATGATGTGTTAGAAAATTTATTAAATTTGTTCCGCTTCGAACTATATTATTTTATTTTATCTGATATTATCAGATTAGCTCATTTACTTTAGATTACCAGTTTGTCAGAGATTTATAATGGTGTAACAACCGAAACCGGTATCTCGATTTTTTATTAATTTGTGGTTTGACAATATCTTTTCTTTTCATTTAATATAAATTACAAAATATGTTCGCTTGAATTCTAGGTTATGATAGTTGAAAATGATACTAATTCATTATTCGATTGATTGACCAAAGCATAAATACTGTAAGGACTTATTTGAAGAAAGAGGAAATTAAGAGAAAGAGGGTGCGAGAGTCAGGTTCTCTTCATCAGACAAACCCATGAGTTTGTGAGCGTGTAAAAGATAGTAAGATAGAGAGATAAAGTAATTATAAAAGATAGCAAACGATAGAAGATAGCAAATGATAGGGATTCAGAGAGCTTGTACAAGAAAGCAAGAGAGTATTGGAGGGTGCATACAAACTCGGCAGTAATGGTCAAAGGAATTTCAGTATTTCATGGGACCCTCAAAAAGTGCTATACAAACTCGGTAATTTTTGTAAAGATTGAGCAGGGACTACATAATACACCTATTGTATTTCGTGCTTGCTTGTACAGAAACCCTTTTCACTCATCACCATGTTCCTTTCCATGAAACGCACATGACACCACTCAATCAAGTGATCTAACAAATAATTATCAATCTCGAATCGTCCTTTCCAGTTTCCAAGTAGATTTCAACAACTCTTATACTGACAGATTACAATTTCTATGAGATTTTCAAGGTTCTGTTGAAATTCAACACTACAATAGAACATTACTCCATCATTCACAATGTATAATCTTATATTGTTAGTTATAAGATTGTTATTCTTAGTCTATCATTCATTACTTTTATAATATGGAAAACTGATATTATTTCATATGATCTTGTTGAAGAAATAATTATATCTTACAGGAAATAATTATATGAATGTGGCATATGAAGTAGGAAATTAAATACGAAGACTTCGATCAACAAGTCACAGATAGGGCAAGAAATATTTCAAAATCAATGAGTTTGATGCAAGAAATACATTGTTTCTACATGGGAGATGGGAGTGGTAATTTCAATTGGACACCGACTAAAATTCATCGCATACTGATTCTCGATCATGACTCTTACTAAATGATTGATGTAAATGTGACGGAGACACTGTTGAAATTAAATGGGATCATTCTATATTCTTCATTAAACGTATGAAATATATATTCGATTGGTCATTCTTCATGATATTTAATGGTGACTGTGGCTGGTCACCTGTAGCCATTAAATGCTGTGAGATAAATGAATGTTTTAATCTTCTGATAATAATAAGTCCTATTACAAAAATAGCATACTTTTTTATACATTTACATCCATTGAGAGTCGAATACAATCATCTTAAATCGAAAGTTCGATTCTCGAGTTTGTAGGGCCCTGACAAGGATAGCCGAGTTTTCATACCTGAGAAAAATAGCCGAGTTTATATAACACTAGTTACTAGTTCCCCTCCCCCTATGGTGAAGGGGGGGGGGTTGCCGCTTATAGCTGGTCCCCTTGGGGGGGGATTGTTGGCCTTGGCGCTGGTCCCCGGGTCCTGGGGGCAAGGCCACACCCCTGTTTGGATATGCTGTTCCTGCAACAACCCACAACTGTAGTAGGCCAACAATCCCCCCCCCCCAAGGGGACCAGCTATAAGCGGCAACCCCCCCCCTCCCACTGTGATGGAGGGGAACTAAACCAGTTCCCTCAAAAGCTAAACCAGTGCCCCTCATAATAGTCATAGTCCCAAGCTCATGCCCACTATCAACCACTTCCCACCTGAGGTAGTCTCTAGCCTTTGGGTGTCTCCACCCACCTGAGGGTGTTTCTAGCCTTTCTACCCAGTTTGTCGTTGGAGTGAAATGTGTTTCGACTTCGACCCAGTTTGTCGTTGATCCACTTGTGAAGCATCCCCTCTCTACTACAACAACTTCCCCTTCATCGCCACCACTATCGAGAAAGGCTCTCGTGCACGAAGATTATCGAAAGCACTAGACATCAGTTGTATTCCAAAGGTATTGATGCTTTATCGGTGAGTGCCTCCATCTAGCGGCGGAGATTCCAAACTGTTGCAGAATCAGTTATAGGTTATAGACAGTACCATAGATAAAGGTTAAGCATAAGATTTCTTGTCTTGTCTCTGACAGTACTGTCATGAACTGTACCAACATAATACTTTAGTAGTATTTATCAAATCAAACAAATTGCTATTGCTGAAGGAATTGCTTACACAATTATCTAATATTCTATAAGATTTATAAAAACTGCAAACATTATCATGTAAGGAATTTAAACTATATAACCTCTTTCTTGTTTCAAGTCCCAATGAGTTATTGTAATTATAATTCAGAGCTGATTTTAAACAGGGAACAAATATAAAAAATGTACTATCCTGCTCTGTTTGTGATAGATGATTTGAATATGCATCTGAATCTAAATTGTCCTTCTCAACTGAATTTACCATTTCCTCTTCAAATGGAAAATCATTTTCCATACTCTGATTGAGAGTCTTTCGATTAGCATTCTTTTGTTATATAGAATTTTTATCAATCTTTCTAAAAGCATAGGTGTAATTATCATTATTCAAGATAACCCGCTCTGTTTGTGATAATTGATTTGAATTTACAATTTCTTTCTCAAGTGAAAAAAAATTTTGTACACTCTGATTGAGAGTCATTAGAACAATATTATTATTTTTTTGTAATGTAGAATTGATGTTCACTCTTTTAAAAGTATAGGTGTAATTATCATTATCCAAACATGAATTAAACACTGTCAAAATAATAGTATAGTTTCCTTTTGATGGACTATAAGTCGAATGTAATATGATCACAATCCAAAAACTGCAATTGAATATAATTAACCATATCAAACTTTCTGAAACCCTCTGTACACCTCTCTCCATTCTCTCTCTGCAACGTTTCATAATATACTGATTTATAATATACTGAGAAAACTGGTTTGCAAACTTATGCAGGTTCAAACATGAAAACTAAATTTCATTTTTACTTTTTGTAAGTGGCCTACTATAAAATAGACCAGCTTTTCCACTCAACCTTCAGTCTTCACCCAGTGTTCAATGTGAGATTCATACAGAACAACCTATCAAGCGAATCCAAGGAATATGGTTAGTCTTTTCAAAAATATACAATAAATATAATATACATACATCAAATACTTATTTCCATTTAATTTCTGATCATCTTTTTCATATCAAATCATTCAAACTCGATTTGAGTTGATTAAATGAGACTAATTCAACCTTCTCCATTTTAAATCTGATATTGTCAAAACTATTTTTAAGTTTTTCCTATTGTTTCTTCAAACTATCTTTGTATGTTACCAAATCCGCCTTTTCATTATCAAAGTCAGATCTTGTTAGAACCGTTTTCTTATGCTCACATAACTGATTTTCTAAATATTCCTTAGCATCTATCTCATTACTTTTACCATGTGAAACATGTCCAAACCTGTCCACAGACATGATGTAACTGAAAGGCTAAATATGACACTAACTTCACCCTTCCCTAATACATTTCTACTCAACTAGATCAAAAATAACCTCTCACAATTGATTACTATCTGTGATTGTAATTATATGATGATCATTGCTACATCCATATTCCTCAATTACGATATATAAGAATTCATACACTCCAGATAAGATTGAATACTTTAAACTTGAATTCAACCATTCACTATCATCTGACAATTCTTTATCTTCATTAACTTTAACTTTACTATCATTCTCAATACATTATTATGTATAAGACAAATAGTTCACAGTATTATTCTTGTACTGTTCCAGGATATCACCTTATTCTACAAACAACAAATTCCAACTTTACCAATCAAAGCAAGCATCATCCCATCAGCAATAGTGATTATCAAAGAACATCACACGTTTGCAGAGAACAGTGAACTTTTGATCACTACATCAGGGAGTCATCTTACAGCAAACTTTGACTATACTAGACAAGGTATTATCAAGGGATTCCCATCAAGAGCAAACACTCAACAGTAGAAAACACTAGACTGGTGAGATCCAATTATTATCTATTATAAGAGTATTATGGAATATACATTAGAAAAAACTACAGCTATTAATGGAAATGTTGTTAAATATAGATTTTCGTTCATTGAAACCCAGTTGGATTTACAGTTGATTTTAACAACTTTGAAAGAAACAATATTCAACATTTTAATCAATGATTCAGTAATTTTTGATGGGAACATACGTTGGTTATTGCTGTAAGAGTTCATCTGATAAAAATAGCACATTTACCGCCAACATTGGATGGTCAAGAACAGACTATGAATGTGGAGACAATTGCAACATTTCATAGCGCATCTTATAATATTATTAATATAAATCAAAATACTGATGAATTAATACATCAATTTGACTTGTATTAAGTTGAATACAGGTTTTGAGCGATTTGTTTCTAATGGTTCTGGTAGGGTGGTAAATTGTATTTTAAATTTAGATGTCAATTTTATAAAATATAATCCTATTTATGGTGGTGATTCAACATATTATATAGAAACACCGCCAGAACTTGTCAACAAGAAAGTTCTGATAAACATTAAAAATAATGATTCATATTGTTTTCTTTGGAGCATCTTGGCTTTTTTCATTATAGACGTAGTAATTTGAATGTTCAATACTTGAAACAATTTAAAAGTGAACTTAGAACCGATTCTATAAGATTTCCAATTTCTTCACGTGATATTTTAAAATTTGAAGGATTAAACCCCAACATAAGCATAACTGTCATCTGAAATCGCTAATAAGAATATAGCTAAAGGCGTGTCACGTTATATAATTGATAATAATTTGAAATTTGAAATATATAAGGATTGTCTATTTAATAGGAAGATTCATTATGAATCATCCAACATATTATGTTTATATCTGCATAATTTTTTTGAGATTAGGATATCAAAAATAGCTATTTCCCCACTTGATGACAAACACTTCATTCTACCCAATAATATCAATACACTAGCCTGGGGACATAATCAGATTGAACATCATATTAGACTTGAAAAAGAATTGAATGTAACTGAAGAAGATAATGATGGAAATGATACAGAAGAAGTGTTGGTACAGTAAATCCCAATGCAGTGAACAGGATAACCTCAACCATATTGATTGTAATTAATATGTGTATAGGAGAAGCGTGGATATGATTGAGACATCAGTATCCATCTGCTAGTTGAAGAGAGAACAGGATAAAATGAGCAATGTACAAGAGCAGTTGGCAAATGAGTTGCATAAACCTGTCCGTAAAAACTTTATGAAAAGGAGTTATGTTCTAAAAGGGGTTAATGACATGTTGCAGGCGGACCTTATAGAAATGGGGGATTTTGTTAGAATGAATTCGAACTATAAATATATTTTAACTGTTATAAATGCATTTACAAAGTTTGCATAATGCTGTGCCACTAAAGACAAAAACAGCTCGTGAAGTGAGTGATGCTTTAAGACCGATATTTAAGAGAAATCTCGGCATCAAGCTATTTTGTACAGACAATGGGAAGGAATTTTATAATTCTCAAGTAAAGGCTCTATCACATCACTATAGTGTCTATTCCAATTCTCATGCAGCATTTATTGAACGTTTCAACAGAACTCTAAAGTTGCGCATATATCATTATTTCACTGCAACTGGCAATTATAAATGGGAATCTTAGTTAGACAAGATTGTTGATTAATATAATAATTCATTTCATCCAACTATCAAAATGAAACCGGCTGAAATAACATTGAAACATGAGAAACAAATCATTGCTGAATTGAATAAAAAACACTTAAGAAAGAGTAATAAACCTATTCGTCCCAAATTTGGGTTAGGTGATATAGTGAGGATTTCTAAATACAAAAAATTCTTTGAAAAAGCCTATGAAATAAATTGGAGTTTAGAATTATTTGAAATAGTTGGAGTTCATGCTACAATACCACCAACATATTCATTGAAAGATCTGTCTGGCGAAAATATTATTGGAAGGTTTTATTAACAAGAATTACAAAGAACTCGATTAAATGAATCTGATAGAAATGTTTACTTAGTTGAAAAGGTATTGAGATTTAAGGGGCAAAAGGTTTTAGCTAAATGGTTTAGGTTTATAGAACCAAGTTGGATTGATAAAAAAGATCTTATTTTGAATTAATAATAATAGATTTATGTATTTTTCAGATATGGAGTCACACATTCCCGCGACAATGTTCAAAGAGGGTATTCTAGTAGAGCTTCTCAATAATATTATAACTGAGATGAAAAAATATGTTGGGCATGATTTCCTCCTCAATGAGCTTATCTGGAATTTGAATGATGTAAATAGGAAATTTGATCATTGGGGTTATTGCAAGAAAAATCAATGTGAATGCTCAAAACTATCTTCAGCAATGCAAAAGTTAATAGAATATCTGAGTGATGATATCTTTGAAGATCATCATGTGGGAAAAGAATTTGCAAGAAAACCTATTAAAGTTTGTGGTATAGATGTTGGATTATTTTATGATGAAGACTAGTTTTAAGATGATATGAAAATATGAAATTTGAAGGTGAAATGTATATATATTATTTCAGATTATGACATCTACTGCAAATTTCAAATTGGAAGCTCACCGTTGTAGTCTAACAGTGTTATTGGACAATCTTATTGATAGCTTAAAGGATTATGCAAATTCAGGTCTTACATTGAAGGACTATATTTTGTTTTTAGATTGAAGGGCTAAAAGAAAGTTCGGACATTTAAGATTCTGTTATATGTCAAAAATAGATTTTGATAAGTTAAAACGTGAAGGGAAACGCTGTCCTGATGTAACAGATACATGTCCCTGTTCTTTTCTAGCTATGAAAGTATCTATCATACAAAAGCATATTAATGAAAATGAAACCTTAAAATCAGCTGGTGACGATTTTTCTTACAATTTATTAGAACAGTGTGGACTAGAAGCAGGATTGAAAAAAAGTAATTGTCTGTAGCAATTATACTAATATTGTTATTATATTTGCTTTCAGAGACATGGATATCATAGCTAGCATAATTCCACGTTATCAATGTTGTATGTGTGACATTCTCATGAGTTTTGTTGATTTAATAGCGAATTACAGAAAAAACTATGTAGACCTTGATGAATTTCTATGGTTTGTGAGACCAGGAAAAAGTGATTTAGAAAGACAGCTACATTTGAGTGTATGTTATTCTGGTAGCAAATTACTAAGTGAAAGGATATGCAGGAAATCTGCCTATGAGCTTCCTGAACGATGTTTTTGTAATTTATTATCATATTCTGTTTATAAAATTAGGGAATTCATCAAAGAAAGAGCAAAACCAGATATGGATAAAATAAACTTTTTATGGAAACAATGATTAAATGCGCAAATCTAGCTTACATTAATTTTAAGACAAAATGAAAAAGCTTTTTCTAAAATCAACTGTTAGTACATTAGAGATTGAAAAAATTTAGTAATTATAAATTGAATTTATGTAGTTAATTCGTTTGCTTTTAACAGTTATTAATATGTTTTAAACATGGACATAGAAAATTGTTTCATTAGCAAGGATAGCATGTTTTGTAAAATACTTTTTTACAGTAGAAGATGAGTGTATATTCTGGAATATTATGTTATTTTCTGAATGTAGAGTATGTAATTTTTTGAGTGGTAAATATAATGGCATTTCATCTTGATTTTGTATTATTTGTGGAAACCTGTGTTTGAACTGTTAGTCATAGGTGAAGTGTGTTCAAGAACACTCTTGAAGATTTACATTACTTCTGTGGCCCATGTAAAGGTTAGATAGTTATTTAGAATTGAATGAGAGGTCGGATTCTTCGTTTCTTAGGAAGAAAGAGTTTTTTCTTACAACAATTATTTCCTCAACATGTGTTTAACACTAATTAATCTAGCTCTGGAAAAGAGGTCCTCGTATTGTAAGGAGTGCAGATATCCATATAAAAAAACTTAATCCATTTTCATTTCCTAAAAAATCTATCATGTATTGAATGAATATGATATGAGTATCAATGATTGCTAAAATTAGCTTAGGGTGAAATTTCAAGACCGAATCCTCAAGGATATCCCGAGAGGTTTCAGACTAAACCATGAAGATGACAAATCTTGTGAACTAGAGTTGATGTATCTTTCTAGTCACAACCTGACTTCAATTATTCGAAAGACTGTTACTTGAATACCACAAGTCCAAAATTGCTGTGATTCTAGTTAGTAACTGTTGACATATTGGAACAATAGCTCCAGATAAAATTGTAGTCACTTCAGAAGCTCTTTTTGTGCTCTACAATCTGAGATCAGGTATAGCGATCTATCTCATATTCCAGGTACACCTGACAACAATGCTCCTTGTATTGTGAAAAACACCTAATTTTCAGCTTCAAGCATCATCACCAACTACATTGTCCACACATTGATATTTCGCTTAACGACATAAGTTCTTGAGATTATGTTCTATGAGAATCACCCGTAAGATACACTTCATTTCAGTATTTCCTAGTGGTGAGGCGCGCTTAAGGACACCTCAAGGATAAAAATTTCAAACACATAACTTTTGACACAATGCTCAGATTTCATCGTACTGCACTTCATCCTTCTCGGTTCGTCACGGCGGTTCAAAATCATGCATAATAAGTCAAATTCGGTCGAAAAATGGAAAATTTATTGTTGAGTGTACATAAGCCCATACAGAAAATGACCAATTTCTATATCCAAAGTTGCATGTCTTGTGAAATACTTCTGATAAACATTGCAATTATGCAACAGATATAATTATGAAATTTTATGAGGTAATGGCCGCTCCAGTCCTCCTCTATGGTGTGAATCATGGGTCACTATGAAGCCACTTGAAAGTAGAGTGCAGGCAGCCGAGATGAGATTTCTCCGAAGAACCAAGGGATGTGACAGAAGAGATCATTTCAGGAATGAAGATATTAGGAAAGAATCTAAAATCTGCAGCATGAATGAAAGAGTTACGGAGAATCGGCATCAATGGAGGAAGCATGTTCAAAGAATGTCAGCTGAAAGAATACCATTTAAAGTCTATAATTATCAGCCAGTAGGCAAAAGAGATGTTGGCAGACCACGCAAGAGGTGGCAATAATAGGATTTTTTATGTTTATTTGAATAATTGGCTAGATGTGAGTCAAAACAGGTTAAAGCCTAATCCTTGTTTGTAAGAAGAAGATGAAGAAGAAGACCATTGCATGCAATTTATAATCCACTCGACAGCTCGTTTATGATAAATAATTCTATAGTGTGATTTTTACTCTAATATTGAATTGAATTGAATCGCTGCCTTTATTAAAAACCAAGGAGGGCGAAGTCCCTCCTATTGGTGTATGAAGGAGGCTACTTTTCCTTATATATTATCCTTGAAATGAAAAATTCCCATAAACCTCGTATATACGTCGACGCGCAATTTAAAAAGGAACATACCTGTCAAATTCCATGAAAATATATTCACGCGTTTCGCCGTTAATGCGGAGCATATAAACATGTAAACATATACATAAAGATAAATGCAAAGCCGTTGACTTGAATCTTAGACCTCAGTAGATATAAAACAAGAGAACTGGGAAGCTTTTTTGCTCCAAAACCCCCTCCCCCCTCTCACCCCTTGTCCATCCCACCACCCCTTCCCCCCGCCAGCAGGGTGGGGGGTGTTTGGGGGTGTTCTAAAAATAGATTTCCCCTTCCCCCTGCCCAGTGGAGATGAGGGGGATGAAAAGAGAGAGATATATCTTTCTCTCTCTCTCTCTCTCTCTATCCCCTTCCCCTTGCCAGTGGTGATGAGGGGGATGGAAAGAGATATCTCTCTCTCTCTCTCTCTCTCAAATAGATTTTCCCTTCCCCTTCCCAGTATAGATGATGGGGATGAAAAGAGATATTTCTCTCTCTCTCTATCCCCTTCCACTTGCCTAGTGGTGATGAGGGGGATGAAAAGAGATATCTCTCTCTCTCTCTCAAATAGATTTTCCCTTCCCCTTCCCCAGTATAGATGAGGGGGATGAAGAAAGTGAGGGAAAAAATAATTTCCCTTTGAGGGTGAAAAAATTCCCTTGCTGACAGATTGGAGTGAATCCTTTTCTCTAATGCTATACTGACAGATTGAAGTGAATCCTTCACTCTACATCTAATGCTATACTGTCAGATTGAAGTGAATCCTTCACTCTACATCTAATGCTATACTGTCAGATTGAAGTGAATCCTTTTCTCTAATGCTATACTGTCAGATTAAAGTGAATCCTTCACTCTACATCTATACTGACAGATTAAAGTGAATCCCTCTCTCACATCTATACTGTCATATTAAAGTGAATCTCTACAATAATCTAAGTTCTTTTACATTTTTTATCTGCAATATCGTACAAGCATTTCCAAAGTTCATCGGAATTTTTAACAACAGATAATGGCGAATCATTTGTACAATCATAATGTAGATGGCCGCTGTCTAGTATATCGAGCAATTCGAATATTTCAGATAAAATAGGAAAGTGTACATTTTCTGTTTTTGTTAACAGAAAAACAACATCTTGACATCCTGTTGAAAATTTAATATTCTTCGCAATTGAATCAAATTCGTTAAATGAAATTCCCATCAAGAGACGAGTTAATTTTTTGAATTTTGAAAAACCATAACACTGCATGTTAACAGCTTCCCACATGTTTGACATGTGTGTCTGTTCCTACAATATGCACGTGTTGTACCTACAACTTGAAGACTTGTCTCGTCTGTATAAAAAAGATCACACCACATGTGTTGACACGTCTAGCTCTGGGCGAGTACTAAACTAAAAATCGTGAATGGGATATTGGAATGAAAAATCATTTGAACACGGAAAAAGTTTATTTACACATTTCACCAGCACAACTATTCATAATTTCATCTTCAATTTTAATTAACTTATCTATACACAAATTATGAGGACGAGAATAACATAGATAGTCTCTTATGTCATTTAAATTAACCGTGCTTAGAAAAATGTCTTTCAATTGTTTCCCCAAACTATAATTTTCACGAGTTGATTTCCTAATTGCACTTTCACACTCATCATACCAATCAATACAGTTTTTTAACCTCACTTCCAACTCGTTGTCAGCAGTCAACCACTTTCTCAGATCCATGATAAGCGAATGAACAAAACTAAGTGTATGCAGGAACTATTATAGAGTAATTAAGTGGTCTTTCTTCATTAATTGCCGACAGACAACATGTACGTGCTTTATGCAGTCTCAATGCATGCAATAAACAATTTGAGGAATTTGAGAGCTCTAACATTGATTTGAATTATAAAATTAGAATTAAGCTAGATGTTCTGAAGCATAACCCCAGTAGACATAAGGAAAGAGTTGTATTTTGTATTTAATTTAAGGTATTGTAAATAGTGGAAAATGTGAGTGCAGAGAAGGTTGTAATCTAATGTGACATCATCCAGGCTAAGAGCAGTGATGGGTGGAACCAAGGTCATGTGATAGGGGGAGGAGTGGTGGTCGCTGAAATTGCATCGCCGAAAGTAAAGTAAGGTGATTTCTTACCTATATGAAAGTAAAGTAAGGTGATTTCTTACCTATATGAAAAGGTGAAGACAATTTGAAAAGGGGGGAAATGACGTCGCCATCGCGCGCCCACCCACATCTGCAGGAACATGTGCCAAACAGATGTGGGAGGGAGTGAGTCACCGAAGCCGGCGCTTGGCTGTACGGCTGTGTGTGTGTGTGTGTGTGGTGTGTGTGTGTGTGTGTGTGTGTGTGTGTGTGTGTGTGTGTGTGTGTGTGTGTGTGTGTGTGTGCGTGTGTGTCTGTGTAGCAGTAAAGACAAGTGAGCATGCTCGCAACAAACTATAAAAGGGGCGCTCACCTTATTTAAATATCATTCACAACAGAGTGTAAGCACATGAACCATTTCTCCTGTGTATGTTTCTACTATTCATTGTGAACTTATCAACAACAGGTAAGAATTGAAAACAATTTTTTATCAAATATGTACACAATTTATTATTATTATTAATCACTACATTATAATATACTACTACTACTTGTAAAGCTTGTCACCACAACATGGTATGAGAATAAGATTGTTAAATTTTAACAATCTTAACGTCAGTCCATGTAGCACTGACATGCTTCACCACTATTCCTAAATTCTTACAATTACTATTAAATTTCACAACTTGAGCAGGAGAAATTATGGAAGAAAATCTCTGAGGTAGATATACCTCAGAGATTTTCTTCGTGGATGAAATGTTTATTTATAATATTATGCGCCTGCCATGGTGGTTTGTCTCCTCTCGAGCCGAGATGATGCTGTGCGGCACATCTTCCGCCAGCTCGCGGAGAGGAGGTCCACGGTTTAGCCATTGGTGCATTAACGATTCTCACAAACTCCATCTCATCCTCCTCCCCTCACCGAAGCTCCTTCATATAGGTAAGAAATCACCTTGCTATGCTTTCGGCGATGCAATTTCAGCGACCCCCACTCCTCCTCCCACTATCACGTGACCTTGATTCCACCCATCACTGCTCTTATTCTGGATGATGTCATATTGGATTACAACCTTCTCTGCTCACATTTTCCACTATTTACAATACCTTAAATTAAATACAAAATACAACTCTTTCCTTATGTCTTCTGGGGTTATGCTTTAGAACATCTAGCTTAATTCTAATTTTATAATTCAAATCAATGTTAGAGCTCTCAAATTCCTCCTCTAACCAATAGTTAGACACATACAATTCTTCTAGGCTCTCAAACTGTAAAATATACCATATCTTGTTTCTATTGTACACTTCTTTTATTGCAATAATGACCAACTCTATACCTTCTGCTAACTCTTCTAACATTTGATTTGCTGTGTCCTCCTTCCTCCTCCTTTCTCCTCCTTTGTCCTCCTTTGTCCTCTGAGGACAAAAATTCTCCTCTGAGCACAAAAATTGTCCTCCGAGGACAAAAACTGTCCTCCGATGACAAAAATCCTCCCCTCCGAGGACAAAAATTGTCCTCCGTTCTCCTCCTTTGTCCTCCTCCTCCTCCTCCTCCTCCTCCTCCACTCGTTTAGCAGGAGAGAAAAAATGAGAGAGGAATGAGAAGAAGGAGGGAGAACATTTGTGTAATTACACTCAATGTTATGACAAGCTACAATGGTCATACATTTCCTAGAATACATAATCTTGAATTTCTGTCAGATGTTTGGGAAAACTTGGAAGACACTCCCTTCACACAAAATCTAGTTATCATTGCGCATGCGCAGTATCCTTCTCCTTAGCTGTATCCCTATAAATACTCCAGGATAATTGACATTCGCTCAGTTTGATAGTAACAGCGAAACAGTGAACATGGCTTCTTCCAAAGTGTTTAGTGTTTCTCAGCTTTGTGGTAATAAAATAAAGTCTACCAATGAGCGGTTTGGTTTGTGGCTGTTGACAGAAAATCTGTGCAATGACAACCTTATTACAGACATTGGGAAAATTGATTACACTGCTGGAGAAGAACTGTTAGTGCAGGATGAATCAAATCTTGTGCCTATAACAGAACCATTTTGTGACAATATTATGCTGGTAAAGGTTTGTGGTTTGGAGGACTGTCAAGAACTGCATAAAAGATGTTTTATTCTAAAGAAGGAGATGTGTGGATCATTCAATTTGTACTTGAGAGGAAAATTCTCCAAAATGGTGTCAGCTAAGCATGGAGTTAAAGCAAAGTTACCATACTTATTGGACAGTGGAAGTGATATGTCGAAGAAGATTCTACAACTGCTTGGGGAGGACAACTATAGAGAAGTGCAGCAGAAGTACTACAATCCAGTGGGGATACCATACAAAGTAGAGCTTGCCGATGTCCCCATTGCTACATTGATGGAGGAGTTACCAACAATATTGGAGCAGCTAAGGAAGGAACATTCCTATCTTCTGGACTTGGACATAACACAGGACTTTGCTGGAATATTTAACAAGAGTGGAATGTGTGATTTTCTAACTACAAATCATTGTTTTTGTTTCCAAGGAGAATATGAAGAAGACTATAATGTAATTGTGAATAATGATGGAACTGTTGGAATTGATTGCTTGACTTGGGTTAATAATAATGTGAGAGTAAAAATTTATAATAAGTTTATTTGTCAAATGACAAACCCTGGTGTAAATAAGCAGCTAGGTAACCATATTGTAGACTTTATTGCCTGTCCAGATACAAGATTATGTGAAACCTTTACCTCTGACTTGGCTAAAATGCATGGTATTACTTGTTTGGAAGCAACAATTTATAACTACAGCATTAGAAATAACTATAGCTCTAATCGATTTGACCCTATTCAAGATTGCTTGTCACTCTTAAATGACAGTAAGACTTATTTCCAAAATGCTCCTATATTTTCTGTATCCTTAGCTAAAATGTGGACTAAACTAACAAACAATTTGAAGAATAGCTGTTGTTTGGTTTTTAACAATCTCTTACAATATGTTTACTGGGGAAATAGCAATACCAAGAAATTGACTGGAGTACAATTAAATCTGCCTACCAATCCACAACAACGAAATAAAATAATATCCTATGTAATCTCTGCATTTAGCTTTAATCTACTACCCATTAATTATGTGGAAATTTTCGAGGATACAGACAACAAGGACAATATTAGTTTTATACAAAATTGTTATATTAAGAGTGGTGAGACTTATTTCTTCAAGTCAACCACAGTTTTCTCTAGCATATCCAAAGTTGTTGACCTAGATGAGTTGGGCCTTGTAGCAACAGGTAACTTGATACCACAAGTCTTAAGAAAACGAGCAAACATAACCTGTAAGCTTCTCCCATACCCTGTTAAAGAGATACAGCCCTTGTCTCCTATCACAGTGCTATCAGTCAAGAAGCGTAAGCTAGAACTGGATGAAATTGATCTAAAACGGAGGAAAATTGAGTTTTTAGAGGCTACAGAGAGCATAAAGGAGCAGCACAAACAACTTATAGAATTTGAGAAAGAAATGGAAAATTTGAGAGAGGAACTTGAGCCATATTTTTATTCACATTGAAGGAATTTTGAGCCTAGTGGGGTTTATAATGTGACTGCATTTTCTTCAAATAATAAGGGAAATTTCCATATGTAGGTGTTTTAGGAGAAAAGGAAGGTTCGAAACATGTGTACATTGTAAAAGGGTATCACAAAAATGTTTTTCCAAATGCATACAACGCAATAGAAGACCTTAAGAAAGTGGGTTATTTTGTAATCCCATACAACGACCAAAAAGAAATTATTTGTCTACCAAGGGACGAAATTATTTGTTAAATTACCACCAATGGCATGACAAGCTATAATGGTAACACATTTCCAAAAATACAAAATCTGAAATTTTTGTCAGATGTATGGAAAAACTTGGAAGACACCCCATTCACACAGACAGAAGTGGAGCAGTATAATAACATCACAATGCTGGAAAATAAAGGAGAAGTAAAAGTAGGACAGTGCAAAAGATTAGAAGAATTACCAGAAGGTACAGAGTTGGTCATTATCGCAATAAAAGAAGTGTACAATAGAAACAAGATACGGTATATTTTACAGTTTGAGAGCCTAGAAGAATTGTATGTGTCTAACTATTGGTTAGAGGAGGAATTTGAGAGCACACACACGAATCATCCATGTAGGGGT
Organism: Nilaparvata lugens; assembly: GCF_014356525.2. NCBI lineage: Eukaryota > Metazoa > Arthropoda > Insecta > Hemiptera > Delphacidae > Nilaparvata > Nilaparvata lugens. The sequence continues at coordinate 62,060,118 of NC_052507.1, forward strand.
TATATCTATTAAATTATTGTAACACTATTAATTTGTAAATATACTTTTTGAAGAATAAAAAGACATGAATTATTAAAAAAGGAGATAAAAAACAGAAAGATGATAAAAAACGCTGGAGGAACATGAATTTTTGACGTAACTCTGACGAAATATTGGAGTTCTCTCATCACAAAATCTTATGACCCTAGCTGAACCGCTGTACGTAACCTGAAAGTTTTCTTCCAGCCTGCTCTCGAAAAAGGCAAGAAACGCTGGAAAGCGTAGATTTGGGGCTTATATTTGATGTTACTTCAAATTCCTTCGGGAGTTTGAATTTTTAATAAAAATTTCACCTGTTCCTAAATTTGACCATTTTCTGTTCATTTGTTCTCGGTTAAGTAAACGCAGACAAATTTAGGAGACTCGCAGAAAAACATTAAAATAGCTCTGATTTTTTTGTATCTTTGGCATTATCTCGAAGTCTTTCTAATATACGGTAACAGTTTCATACCAAATCTGAAATTTATCACTAAATATGAACATCATATATTCTTTTTTTCCCAAGAAAAAAATTATAAAACACTGGAATATCGCCTATTTTGGTTGTAACTTGAAATAAAAAATACTCTAAGAATTCCAAATCATTGAACAACTATTTATACAAAGTCCTTCCTTGTTAGCGGTTGTCGTGCATGGACTCCCAAATCAAATTAGGTCCATAGAGAGTCAAACGGCCTTCACCCGTACATCCAGACATTATCTTTTAGAAAAAATGGCTGAAACTGTCCAACCCTAGAGCAGCATGACATTCAAATTAAACCTTCCTTAAACCCTATCCTTATCCTTTATAATCATTTCCCTCCACTCACAAGTAAAAATGATGGTTTTTCTCTTTTGCATTATCATTCATGTAAATTTAGCATAAAAATTGTGTATAAGCTACATTCTAGATTGTTTCTTATTCAAACTCTTCCTGGAGTGGATCTCAGCATTCTTATTCTATGTCCCTTCCCCTCTCTTTCGTATTATGATTCCCCCTTCATAATTCCCTAATTGCTGGAAAATTGTTTTTTTTTTTTTTAACTTTCATAATCTTAATATCTTGTTATTCACATAAACTAATCTCTTTTGTATAAAATTAAATTAGAAGTATTCAAATTATACATCTTGAAAGTGTATATATCATTGTCAATAATATACGCGTGTATAAAATATAAGTGTTAATTACGGAAGAACTGTGCGATTTAAAACTTAACTGATATGTTAAATGTATGAAGGAACTCTCTAGAAACATAATCCTGCATTCAGAAATTCCAAAATATCATTGAATAATCACTTTTTGATAAAAATGGAATGAGTAGTTCTAATTGTGTCCAAGATCTATGTAGGTTACACAGAATTTATTGATCGTTTGAAGACATGAAATTCGAAAAATCACAATAACTTTTTTAGTTGTTGACAGATTGACTTGAAAATTTATGGGAAGGACACTTATGTTAAGATAAATGTTCCTGTTTTTTTGTAGAGTTTTTCCATGGCTCTTTTCCCCTCCAGATCCGAAAAACTGTTCGGGCGATTTGACTCCGTAAGACCGGTTTTGAATTTCCCGGCTCAAATAGTCTTTGGCGCGCTTTTAGTTGATTGGGTGATTATCGCTCTCAGAGGCTCTCTATTGGACTATTTTAGATTCCGTTTGTAACTCACAAGTATTTTTCAATGACTAATGTACATCATAATAAAAATTTCAATCTCTAAATAGGCTTTTTAAGTAAGTAAGATTCTTGTCTGAGGGCGGCAAAATTGAGGACGCCACCAAAATGTACAATAAAAATATTTTGTCATACAATATTAAAAATCTAATCTTTATATTTCCAATACAACAATATATCAATAAAATAAATTTGGGGAGATAATACTGAAGTTATAACTATTGTAATATTATATACTAGCAGGTAACCCGTGCTTCACAAGGGACTTTCTTCAAACTTGACATAATGAAATCTAGAAGAATTCAGAATAGGCCTATAAGAATCCTCGGTTGATTAAGAATTTATATGCTGCATTTCAAGATATTTCTTCAAGAAGATCATATGAAATAATATCAGTTTTCCATATTATAAAATTAATGAATGATAGACTAAGAATAACAATCTTATAACTAACAATATAGGATTATACATTGTAAATGATGTAGTAATGTTCTATTGTAGTGTTGAATTTCAACAGAACCTTGTAAATCTCATAGAAATTGTTATCTGTCAGTATAAGAGTTGTTGAAATCTACTTGAAAACTGGAAAGGACGATTCGAAATTAATAATTATTTGTTAGATCACTTGATTGAGTGGTGTCATGTGCGTTTCATGGGAAGGATCATGGTGATGAGTGGAAAGGGTTTGTACAAGCAAGCACGAAATACAATAGGTGTATTATGTAGTCCCTGCTCAATCTTTACAAAAATTACCGAGTTTGTATAGCACTTTTTGAGGGTTCCATGAAATTCTGAAATTCCTTTGACCATTACTGCCGAGTTTGTATGCACCCTCCAATACTCTCTTGCTTTCTTGTACAAGCTCTCTGAATCCCTATCATTTGCTATCTTCTATCGTTTGCTATCTTTTATAATTTCTTTATCTCTCTATCTTACTCTCTTTTACCCGCTCACAAACTCATGGGTTTGTCTGATGAAGAGAACCTGACTCTCGCACCCTCTTTCTCTTCATTTCCCTCTTTCTTCAAATAAGTCCTTCCAGTATTTATGCTTTGGTCAATCAATTGAATACTGAATTAGTATCATTTTCAACTATCATAACCTAGAATTCAAGCGAACGTATTTTGTAATTTATATTAAATGAAAAGAAAAGATATTGTCGAACCACAAATTAATAAAAAATCGAGATACCGGTTTCGGTTGTTACACCATTATAAATCTCTGGTAAACTGGTAATCTAAAGTAAATGAGCTAATCTGATAATATCAGATAAAATAAAATAATATAGTTCGAAGCGGAACAAATTTAATAAATTTTCTAACACATCATTAATCACAAAAATTCTCATGAATTTTCCTACTGCAGTAAATAGAAACTTTGAATTCCTTGTTGCCTAACAAATTAGATTATGATTTCTGACAATCTTGCAAGCCTCAAACGTTTTGAAAGTTTTTGATAGCTGATCAATTTTTACAAATCTTGCTATATTGTCTAGCTTGATCATACTTCAATGTCAATCCGATACTCAATACTCCCGATTGTCAATCAATTGAGAAAATGCTAAATATTGAAGAAATTCGATTTCCTCAGCAATAATTTCTAAAAATCATTAGGCCTAAGCACAAGCAATAATCTTGAGAACAACGGGATGATTGTCTTGTGTAAGCTCTAATCATTTTCAAATTCTTCATTATTGAGAGAGCTACAGTTATAAGCCTACTGTCAAAATACGAGAATTATAAAATAAGCTGCTCACTTGTGATTGCTGAGCTATAAGTTAAAAGGTGATACAAATGAATGCCAGGCAGAAAGAGAATTTAACTTCATCGGAACAGTGGAAACAGACTGAAATTTCTATGTACCAGTCCTCTAGGCAACAAAGAATTCAAAGTTTATATTTTAGTATATTTCCAAGCTTCAAAATGACATCTGGTTGACATCTATATTAACCATAGTAGAAGTTGTTGGAATTAGATAAATCTTTCGGATATTGTAGTATGATTATTTTGGAGCTTCCACATGGCTGAACTGATCCGATATCCACGACATTATTAGAATTACGGACAATTTCTTAGAAATCGGCATATTTTTGCAGCCATCTTGTTTTTTTATGATGACAAACATTTTTGAGATTACCATAATGTATAATCTCTGCCTACACATTATTATAAAGAGATTGATACCATTCCCAAGTCTGTACCTTCAAGGAGTCATGAGTTAAAGGATTTTCTAATTGTTGGGATTGGCATTTGGTGGAAAAAGCATGTTTTCAGCTGCAAACAGTACTCTTCTCTCTTTTTCCGATGACGCTCCAGCCGTGGAATATGAACTGACTGCCTCCAACCAGATGTCATTTTGAAGCTTTAGAAATATACTAGAACACTGTACCAATAACACTGGTGTATGTCTACTGCGAATACATTTACAGGGTGGAAAGTAAAATATTGTAGCCGAAAAATGTATGTTTCAAGTTTTTGAAGTTGAATGAATCATGAGAAGAGTGGTTGAAATGAGTCGATTCTCTTCTCTCGAACATCATAGTTTGTTCGATTCTGAACACTTTGGTGGTAAAACCAATCCGATATCTATTTATTTATTTATTTATTCATTTTCTTTACATACAATAATATTGTGATATCTCTCACAATAACTAAATAGCAAGCGATATAAAAATTTCTGTCAATAATGACCGCCATCTTGAATTTTTCAATGATGTAGAATATTTTTGTTGTTTCCATCATCAATATTCTTATTCGGCTTGTTGTAACGAAGAGATTGAGACCATTTTCAAGTCTCTATCTTGAAGTAGTCATGAAAAAATCGATTTTATAGTTCTAGCTTGTCACCTCATGTGTATGGCAAAAAGCACCAGAAACCGTGCAGGGTTTTATTTTGAGGGCGCTTGAGAACTCATTTCCTGACGTACAGCGCATGAAGATATATCGTTCCAAAGCTGAAATAACGCTCTCAACTTCATAGATTCAAAATTTCTCTGTATCTCTTGCACGAAAAAAGTTATAAAGGAATTAAATTTGTAAAAAATTAGAAAAAACGTATTTTTGGGGCTTTTGAAGGTCATAACTAAAACAATATGAGCTTTAGAGGAAGATTTTATACAACAAAAATTATATTGGAGGGTTTTTAAATTATTTTCGTCCAAAACAAAGGTTGATTATCTTGAACGGTTATTGAAATACAAGCGATATAGCAAAACCCTGGAAATTTTGGCGGCCATCTTGTTTTCGAGGTGTTTGCCTGTGATTTTGACTTATCATCATCACGATCCTTATTATGCTAGACCTAACGAAGAAATTGATACATCTTCCACGGCTGTTACGCATAAATGACCACGGAGTGCCTTATTCATGACATTTGCGCCTGGACTATTTACTCGAGAAGGAAAATTCATAAGAATTTTTATGATTAATGATGTGTTAGAAAATATATTAAATGTGTTCCGCTTCGAAGTCACTCCCTATTTTTGTACATAACAGCTTATCAATATAGACTAAAGAAAATCAGGAACTAATTGATTCAAAGTAAAACTGTTTCAGAAAGTGTAAAAATAAGAATAATAAGAATGAAATATTGCTGGAATGAGTGAGTGCATTGGTCATACTGCGAGATTTGAGGATGGAAGTTTATCAAAAATAGAGAAAAGATTGAATTAAAAGTATTCAAATTATACATCTTGAAAGCGTATATCATTGTCAATAATATACGCGCGTATAAAATATAAGTGTTAATTACGGAAGAACTGAATTCTTTTGGTTAATATTGTCAAAACCTTATACCGCGATACAAAGATAATTATAAATACAGGTAGGCTAAGAGAAATTAATGTTAATCAAGGAGTTAGACAAGGGTTTAGTTTATCGCCTACTTTATTCAACATTTACATTGATGACATTTTCAGAGAATGGAAATACAGAGTAGATTTAGGTATTAAATTAAGTGAAGACGTTTACCTGAACGCACTATTTTTCGCGGATGACCTTTGGATAATACAAGAAAATGAAGATAGCCTCCAAAAGTCAGTCCATGTACTATATGAAATATGCAAGGGTTATAATTTCAGGATTTCTCAAAGTAAGACAAAAATTATGGCATTCACTGGCAAGTCTCCCACACGATCAAAGATAGTTATTGATAACAAAGTATTAGAGCAAGTGTCATCTTGGTTGTGATATCAGTTTCAAAGATGATTTAGATGTTGAAAGGAAAATCGGAAAATTCCAATCGATATGTGGTAACATCAGCAGAACTTTAGGGAAGAAAGCGAGGAAAGAAACTATAATGAAGTTCTACAGAGTGATGGCTGCCCCTGTTCTCCTGTATGGAAGTGAATCATGGATCACCACGAAATCACTTTGTATTCTACAACTCGATACTAGCCTCGATACCAGCTTCGAAAATGGACCGAACCATTATCGATGCTCTTATCGATGGTCAGGACCCAAGATCGATTTTCATCGCAGCTCAGACATAAACAGGCCTATTAGAAAGCACGTTGGTATTATCTACGCGTTGCTAGAATCGCAGCTTTTATCACTAATCGCAGCTCCGACATAAACGTACCCTTAGGCGCGCTTTAAAGCGATTGGGTGATCATTGCGCGCAGAGGCTCTCTATTGGTTTCTATTGTTCCTAATGTGTTTTGAAAACGTTTTCAATACATGTATTTGTGAACGTCACTAAACAAACATTGTTTTGGTTTGAGTTTCGAGAATGTCAACACAGATATAGCGGACGCCAACAACTTTGGTAAACGATTATTATTGTTAACTAGCAGGTAACCCGTGCTCGCAAGGGTCTATTTACAACTTGACAAACTGAAAACTTGATGTAATCAAATCTTGAAGAATCGATAATAGGTCTATAACCATCCTCGGTTAATTAATAAAGAATCTATATGCAAAATTCCAAGTTAATCAGTCCAGTACTTGAAACGTGATTATTGTGTTAAACATAATTTTCCTATTCCGTACGTGTATAAGCCAGTTCTTTTCCTTTATTATAGTTAGATTATTATGTCGCTTTGGCCTCTGATCTGTATAAATGTCCTGTAACAACCAAAGGTGCGTCCACACATGCCGAACCGAACCTCGAACCGCGTAGCAAACCGTGCATTCCGCCGAGCATCGCAAATTCAGCAAACATGAGCATATATAATGTTTCATAATGTTAAAAATCAGCTGTTGAGCAAACCTTAGACGGTCATTATTGATGTCATTACTGGAGACTGATGTCATTAATAATGATCGTGTAGTGAGACATAGATAGTAATGATGGATAGTAATGACAAAAATCCGGATTTTCTGATTTCAGTAATCATTACTCGCTTTGGATAATATCATTAGTAATGATCGTGTAGTGTCGTGCATCAGTATATCGTCATTTTTCAGTTCGCACTGCAAGATTGTACAATCATCATGGACAGCGATAGTAAAGTGATTGCACCTTGTGAAGGAAATACATTTGGAGAAGAACATCTGCGACAGTTCATCAAAACATTCGAAGCACTTCCTTCCAGAACTGTGGAACCTATTTTGTCAATCAATTATCCATTCTGCATTGTTAAAAAACGATCTGGCAACAGAGCAAAGCGAGAAAGAGATAGTGCTATCCGCTTTGTTGAATGATAGACAAGGATAGCAATACCATTGCTAATCAAACACTGTCATTACAACGTGGACCTCACTATATGCATGTAGTATTCTATATTCTACATATGGAAAGGGAAACTTAATTGATCTGTGTATGTTTTTTAACAATAACATACTAATGCTGAATATAAATAAATGCAAGTATGAAGTAAATTAAATGTACATTCATGTAGTCTTGCAAGATGTATGCAAGTACTTCACAAGTCTCAACAATGGCATTGCTTATTGATGCAGGTGACATGACTGCTGAAAATTTTAGGTCTTCAAAGTTTCACCCAGTGGCAAAGTACCTTAATTTTACTGCTAGTCTTCCTTTAACTGGCAAACATTGTCTCATGTTTGTATCTTCTCGGAGTAAAAAAGGTGTAAATAGTTTCAGCAATTTCTCAAACATAATGTCATTCATGCGGAAATAGTTTTTGTAGTCCTGGCTGGTGAGTTGAATTTCATTTAACAACACAACATGAGAGTACTGTTCACGTTTTTTCAACTAATCCTTCAACCAGCGTTTACGTTTTACCCGCCTTTTTGTAGCTATACTATAACTAGTAGTTCTGTGAAAAGTAGACTCCACGCAGTATTCTCATCCACAAGTACCTGATTGAAACTAAAGACCTTATGGAAATACAGCAATAGACTGGCTTCTCCACACATCTGTGTAATAACTTGTCAGCTGATTCATGATGAATAATTCTATAGTCTGATTTTTACGCAATTGAAAAAGGAACATACCTGTCAAATTTCATGAAAATCTATTACCGCGTTTCGCCGTAAATGCGCAACATATAAACATTTAAACATTCAAACATTAAGAGAAATGTCAAACTGTCGACTTGAATCTTAGACTTCACTTCGCTCGGTCAACTATAGCAACACAAGCTTTTTTGCTTGATCCATTTTTTACGTTGTGGTAACACAAGCTTGACCACACCTTTACTGAAGGAAAGTAATGACAGTGAAGAATGATTGTGTAGGGTTAAAGAGTAATGATAATCTGAAATGACATTACTGGTAATCGCTCGCCTCTGTTTTAACTGTATGCCGTACCGCACTCCGTCTTTTCTTCTATGATTGATTCTCTTCAGTCCTGAAAAGCCTACCCATAGCATGTTAAATTGTTCAATAGCTGTTGATATATGAGTTTCGACTTGCAATACCACTAGCAGTGGTTTCAAAGTATCACTTATAAAATGATTATTTTTTGTCAATGGAACAATATATAACATAACAATATCCTGACATATTTCAAAAGATTATCAGTCATTTTTTGGAGATTCAGCTTTCAGGTTGCGTTACTAGGAACCTTCCATTTTCACTTGCTATTATCTACCATTTACTGATTGAAGTTCTAAAACTCTATTGAGAATATATAAAAAACTCCAGAGAGATTATATCGAAGTAATCACGGAAATCTTATATACTTTAATAAGTGAAGGCGAGCGATCCTACTTATAATTCACTATAATTATGCTGCATTATATTTCGAATCTTCATAGGCTGGAAAAAACTTTAAAATATTCAACCGTGATTTATATATTAATTTCTTGAAATGTTATATCCAATTGAGCTGCAAAAGTATTTTGAAATTAGATCATTAGAAGTTCGATCCAATAAATTGGATGAGTAAATACAATAAAATTGAAATCTATCTGCATATTCATCAAGATCAGTGGCTACCAGAAAGTGGTCCGCAAGGAGCCCAAGGAAAGAAAAATTGATGTTTACGCTATTAGTGTTATTTGAATAAACTTTATCAGTCTTTTTTTTTAAGTATAGGCCTAACCAACTTCCCTTCGAAAATGTTATACCAAACTCATCGGAAGTTCAAAATTTGTTTTTAATCGGTGAAAGAAGAGATAAGTACCAAATTACCAACGCAATAAGATTGGACTATAAAGTTTGTTTGAAATCTTAATGGCGGATTTGTACCACGTGATTGAGCTAGTCAATCAAATGCGTGACAGTCGATGGCCATACTGTGGGTAATATAGTTACTGCAATTCAGACTAAAGGAGATCAGTAACTAATTGATTCAAAGTAAAACTGTAGAAAGTGTGGTAATAGAAATTAAATATTGTTATTATAATGAGACAGTGTTTGTTAATTGGTCATACTGTGAGACTTGAGGATGAAATGATCAAAAACAAGTTGAGAACCAGCTTGGAAAACAAACGTAATGAAAAAAATAACAATGAAAAAAAAAACAGAAGAAAAAACAAGCTATTGTAATTCCTGGTGAACATTATGAGTGATGGAAAATGTTCATAGCGAAAAAACAAAGAGGAGTCAAAAGGTCCTGATTGTAAATCCAATAATTTTAAGTACCTATAATTAAGGAAATCACATTCTCATTATCAGAAGATTCTTGGATTCTTGTATTATAGTATGTTAGTTGAAATATTTAGTTCAGCTACAATGATTGTATTATTGTATAATGCCACAAAGTTGAAGGAATACTGTTACTTCTTCTTTTGTGGTAATGCTAAAAATAAATTAGCGACAATATTTCTGAATCGTGATAAGGAAGAAACAATCAAATAAACTCTACTTAGAATACTTTTCAATGTTTTGATTGTAAGATTCTTGGAAAATTTATTTCCATACCGCAGTGAAAATGCTGGGTGTAATTCATCTTAAGAAACACCTACCCGTTCTATTTTATTAATAATTATTTCAAGTATCTCCACTCAGTTCATTGCATTAATTGACTTTACAAGAAAGTAAGTTATAATTTATAATAAAATAATTAGTCGAATGCAGTACCGTAAGTCGTAAGTAAGTATGACTCTGTTACACTATACTCAAATAATTGAATAAAAGCCTCCAAGTAAGTCAATGAAATATTTACGAATCGACTAGAATATTATTGATTCATGTAGTTAATTGAACTAGAAGTATTCAAATTATACATCTTGAAAGCATATATATCATTGTCAAAAATATACGCGTGTATAAAATATAAGTGATTACGGAAGAACTGAACGATTTAAAATCTATCTGATATGTTAGATATATGAAGGAACTCTTTAGGTACACAATCCTGCATTCAGAAATATTCAAAAATATCATTGAATAATCAATTTTTGACAAAAATGAAATGGGTAGTCCGAATTGTGTTCAACATCTATGTTGGTTACACAGAATTTATTGTACATTGATCGTTTAATGACATAAAATCCGAAAAACCTCAATAACTTTTTTATTTGTTGACAGATTGACTTGAAAATTTATGGGAAGGACACTAATGTTAAGATAAATGTTCCTGTTTTTTTGTAGAATTTTTCCATGGCTCCTTTCCCCTCCAGATCCGAAAAACTGTTCGAGCGAATGGATTCCGTAAGACCGGTTTTGAATCTCCCGGCTTACTTATTCTTTAGCGCGCTTTTAGTTGATTGGGTGATTATCGCTCGCAGAGGCTCTCTATTGGTCTATTTTAGATTCTGTTTGTAACTCACAAGTATTTTTCAATGACCAATGTACATCATAATAAAAATTTCAATCTCTAAATAGGTTTTTTTCTTCTCTGGTATTTATTTGGTTATTTGTTTGAAACTCAAACTTTTTTAATATGCTCTTTTCTATTTTTTCGGAGGTTATCATTGAAGATTTTCACGATTGTTGATGAGATTTAAATTCTTAATCTCTAAGTTTTAAGGGCTACGTTGTCTTGGTGGAAGGTAAGTAAGATTCTTGTCTGAGGGCGGCAAAATTGAGGGCGCCGCCGAAATATATATATACAATAAAAATATTTTGTCATACAATATTAAAAATCTAATCTTTATATTTCCAATACATTAATATATCAATAAAATAAATTTGGGGAGATAATACCAAAGTTATAACTATTGTAATATTATATACTAGCAGGTAACCCGTGCTTCACAAGGGACTTTCTTCAAACTTGACGTAATGAAATCTAGAAGAATTCAAAATAGGCCTATAAGAATCCTCGGTTGATTAAGAATTCATATGCTGCATTTCAAGTAAATCAGTATGACCACCTTTTAATTAAAAAAAAGAAGTTATAATGGTGGAAAAAATTTGGGTGTGACGGAAAACCTGTTTTTATCATTCGAAAAGGATCCCCAATCATACCTATCTTCTAATTTCCCTTTTAAGAGAAATCTTCTGCTGCTTCCATACAAACTGGGAGCATGACAAATAATTGAAAACTTGACAAACTGAAAACGTGATGTAATCAAATCTTGAAGAATTTAAAATTGGTCTATAACCACCCTCGGTTAGGCAAAAATCTATATGCAAAATTTCAAGTTAATCAGTCCAGTTCTGACGTGATAATGCGTCAAACATGATTTTCCTATACTTTACACCTGTATACGTGTATAATCCAGTTCTTTCCTTCATTATAAAACAGAAGATAATAGATGGATGGATGATCATTGTTATTTTATTTTACGAAAAGATAGAATAAGTTGAGTAGTTTCCCTTTCAGAGGGAGTTTTGACAACCCACAAAACTCATTTTCCATTTGAAGATAGATATAACGAGAAGGTGCATATGACCTTATTTTTTTGCTCAGCTTGCCAAAATACCCCTCATTCCAATATTAAAATTTTCGACTGACTGTACAGTGAGTCAGTCATTCTATCAGGGCTCTAATAATTTTGAAATTTCAATTGAATGAAAATGGAAGAATATAATTTCTTTATGTAAATAACAACACCTTCATTCAAAGACATATTAACTGCATGCGTTTTCATATTTCCGTTACAGCATTGATGAAACTGTAGACGTTTATTTAGCACTTTGTCTCAAAAATTGTTCTAGCTGAAAAATTAATAATCCATGCCAAGTGTAGGCCTAAACATTGCATCAGGAGAACGAAGTTTCAAAACTATTGAATGAAAAAGACTAAGAAATTGTCAAAAAACCACTGATTTATTGATAATTAGAAAGACCGGTTTCGGTTATTACACCATTGTCAATCTCTGATAAACTCTTTGAATCTCTTTGAAACTCTTTGTGATCTATGTTTTTCAGGTAGAAAGCAATATAGAAACAGATGTTCCTTTTTTAATTTCGACCATATGATTTGGTGATTTTTTTATGAAATTAATGAAAAATTTAGAAATTAATTCTGAAAAATCTAGAAGGAAAATTAAAATTTGGTACACGAGATTGATATTTTTAGAATCTATGTGCAAAATTTGGAGATCTAAATCATTCCCGTTTATCCGGTATGCATAAGTTGACATGTTTTGATGCGAACAAACGAACACACAACCCTACTCTTTCTTATTATATAGAAGAACTAGCTTGCCCGGCGAACTTCGTAACGCCAAAACGTCAATGTATCTCATGTCACACTCAACTTTTTTTTGTGAATCATGAATTTTTATCTGACAATCAATATTTTCATTTACATCTCAGTACGGACTTCCTATGTGCTTAGTCATGCAGCATTTATTATTCCGAAAACATATTCATCATAATCAATTGGTAGTATTATTTATCTGTAAAGTGTTGAATTGGAAAAAAAATAGATAGGTTAAATCAGTGTTTCAAAGATGAATTTAATGCATTCATAGTTGTTGATTGTCAATAGATGGTTCAGGAGATATGCGATATACGACGAATTACACAGAATTCCATATTCTTTCAATTTTCCATTTGTTTTGTCTGGGTTTAGAGAATGTTGACATAAATATATAGAGTACGCCAACAACTTTGGCGATTGGCGAGCGATTGTTATTGTTAATAGCAGATGCACACCGACGCGAATTCTCCGAAGTTTTGATGCGGTACGTATTAAATTCTGAGAACTTGCCGTGTTTAGTTTTCTTAGTTTTGTACTTCCAGTTTTGTTATGACCGTTTATTGTGGGTTATAGTGTATGTGTTCTGAACAAAGCTCAGGTTAGAGCTACTAGAGGACTGTAATTTACTATTCAAATAATCAAATACAAACGAGGGGCAAAATTTAATCTTCAATTTGAGCCAGGTTATTTGTACAGCCAAACTCTGCATTAATGAACAATAAAAAAGAGCAAAAACTCACCAGATTTAATCCAATTTTGTCTAATTGCCCTTCGAAGCCTTTATTAGGTGTTTTGGTCAGATTCAGGGTGGAAAGAAATCTGGGAAAAGAAAGGTTTGCTTCTGGGCAGCCTTTTCACGTTCCGCTTGCAGGCTCTGTACTGTATTTCGAACGAAGCTCAAACTGGATTCTTTAAAAATTCAAATCCGATTCAAATTAATTCAATTTAACACTATTTACGCTGTTATACTCAATTCACACACACGACACTTAAACAATCAATTATAAGAAATTTCCGAACGAAATTACATTACAAATACAAATTCGGTCTTGCAACAAGACAACGGGCTGACAAAACAAGTGAATGACGAATGGACGAACAAGAACGACTGAACGACTACTAGAATGGCAAGGCAAAACAGCTGGACGATCTGCGCTTGCGCAAACAAGCCTACTATTGGCAGAACTGAAGTCTGGGATTCTGGCGCTACGATTCGAATGCTCTGGCCGGACCATACCCCCGCCTCTGAAAAACTATTTCTCAGCAAAGCTACAAAAACTGAAAAAACCACAGAAAGGAAAAAATCCAGACATGCCAAAAAGAACAAAAAAACACCAACACCAAAAAACAACACAAAGAAAAAATGCAACAAGCACAACAACTATTGAGTTGGGAGTGGATACAATTTTGTGACTGGTCTTTTATAAATACCAGTTTTTAGGCGAACACTCGCCACTCGAATCTCACTGTCACTTCCCGGAAACACTTGCTCAATGACACCCAGTGGCCAATGCAATGGAGGTGTGTTGGGTTGGTCTACTACCACAACCGTTCCCACACTGATAGAAGTGGGTGATTTCAACCATTTTTTACGACTTTGAAGTTCGTGCAGGTACTCTCTTCTCCATCGGTTCCAGAACGATTGAATAAGTTGACCAATCAATCCATACCTGGTGAGATGATTCACGGGGACACCGTCCACGTCCCGCATGAGAAATGATTTCAACGGTGTTAGAGTCAAAAAGTGCGCTGGGGTTAAAGCCAGCGGTTCACACAGATCCTCACTCAGTACACACAGTGGGCGGGAATTCAGGACACCTTCGATCTGCACCAATACCGTGTTCAGTTCCTCATAGGTGAGAAGTTGATTGCCAATTACTCGGAACAGATGCAACTTTACAGATTTGACATTTGCCTCCCACAGACCTCCAAAATGCGGTGAACAGGGGGAATTAATTTCCATTCAATTTTGTGTTCGGCGAGTTGACTAGTCAATGTGGTTTGAAACTCGGATGAGTTCAAAAGTTGAGATATTTTTTGCAACTGTTCCTTGGCACCTACAAAATTAGTACCACAATCGGAATACATCACACGACAGGGTCCATGACGTGACAAAAAACTACGAAACGCAGCTAAAAACATGGGCGTTGATAGATCCGATACCAACTCAATATGTACCGCCTTTGTTGCCATACACACAAACAGACAAATCAAATCAAATCAAATCAAATCAGTTTATTTCCACATTTGGTACATTAAAAGAATATGTAAAAGTGCATACATTTCATTGTTTTTACAATATTTCAAACAGGTTATTAAAGATTTTTTTTTACATATTAAATACTATTACCATAATACATATATAGAGAGGAATTCCCCCAAAAAGACTGTTCGTCTGTGGTTGAGGGAGAGTTCTTATCAAGTAAGAGTAATATGTATCTCATCAAATAATAATATACTACAAACATACTTAATTAATAAGATATCATTTTGTCTACATCAGAGGAGAAAAAAACAAGACAAAACATTTTGTTTTTGTTTGTTAGCGCAGAGTGATCATAAAAGTAAGATACAGAAAAGTGAAAGAGCAAAGGGATCAAGACAAGCGGTGATGCAAATGTAATATTAGTATATAATCAATGCTGGGATGCTACGTGTAGGGTGAAAGAAGAAGTTGTTCAGCTCCATTCCAGCCCAAGCCAAAGAGCCACCCCACCAACCTCCTTTTATACACCACATCGCTGCAACCCTCGGCCTCCCTCATGTCTTCCGGCAAATTCCTATAGATAATTTGAGCTAAGTAGAACGGTGATTTAAGTTCTATTCCATGCATTAATCTGGGGATAGAATAGCCATGGTTATTTCTTAGTCTAGTATGGTAATTGTGCTGTATGTTGGCGAGAAGTTATATTTTATAAATATATAAATATATGTAATATATGTAAGAATTGTTTTAATAAATAGCTGTCTTAAATTTAACACAGGGAAGTCCGAGAAAAGCAGTGACGTGGGGTACCTGGGTTCTTTTTTCAGGATGGTCTTCATGATTGTACGTTGGGTAACGGCCAGTGGCTCCAGGCATGTGGATGATACCCCTCCCCATGCTATTATGCCATACTGCAACACTGATTGCACGTAGGCATGATAAATCCTCCTACACAACCTGATGTCTAGTACATTACTGAGTTGAGACAGACCATAAAGCAACCTCCTAACCCTCTGTTTCAAATTCTGTACATGAGGGACCCAACTCAGATGATTGTCAAAAATAACCCCTAAGTATTTATATTGGTCGACTCTCTTGATTGACCCACATGCACATGCAGTAGATTCTATATCCCTACAGGAATGCATTTTTACTTGCCTGGAACCTGGATCAGATTGGTTCCTGGTCACTATAGGCATATACTTTGTTTCACTCAGATTTACTGTTGAACTATTGTGGTCAAACCAATTTTTTATTCTAGCGAGATCATTTGTGGCATTTCTATAAACTTCCTCCCATTCTCTACCTACAGAAATTACAGCAGTGTCGTCAGCAAATAGAAATATTTTACTTGTTGTGTTCAATTGGGAAATATTATTAATATATACCAGGAACAATGTTGGACCCAGAGTGCTTCCCTGAATTACTCCAAAGTCAACATTGTCCATTTCACTGTATTTTCCCTCAATTTGGACAAATTGCTGGCGCTCCGAGAGATAACTCCTGAACCATTGCAAGGCGGTATTTTTAACTCCAATGGCCTCAAGTTTATGCAATAGCTTATCTCTATCAACTGAATCGAAGGCCTTGGCCAGGTCCAGGAATGTGATAATAGCCTTATTTTTCAATTTAATTGACTCTGTTATATATTTAGTTACTTCAAATAGGGCATCGTCAGTATTTTTAGATTTTTGAAAACCATATTGATTTTTTGCTAAGATGTTATTTTTTGTTAAATATTTTGTCAACTGTATTTTAACGCACTTTTCAATAATTTTGGACAAAGTAGCAAGAAGAGAAATAGGTCGGTAGTTAGTTAGTTCGTTTTTTGGCCCTGATTTGTAAATTGGATGATTTTTAAAATTTTTAATTTTTCTGGAAATTGACCTGCATGAATGCTTAGATTTATTAGATGATGAATAGGGTTAATTAGTGAATCTATGTTTTCTTTGAATATTCTTGTAGGTATGAGGTCATGCCCAGGGGCACTCTTTCCTTTGAGACTGTTTATTACCACCCTAAGTTCCTCTTTGGTAACATCCTTAAACTCAAATACTGTGTTAACTCCATATTCGTGATCATTAATTTCTGGTTCACCAACCGGGCTTAGGGATCGAGATAATGAAGCTCCAACATCAGTGGAATATTTATTAAAACTATTACAAAGATCATTGACATCTTGGATTTGTGCTGAATCTCCAGTTTTAGCGAATGCTCCAATTGGGAAAGGTTGATGTGCTGTAGCTTTCCCAGCAATTTCTCTCACAACGGGCCAGAACTTTTGTGGATTGTCTGACACTTCATCAACTTTATTCTTATAATAATCATATTTAGCTCGCTTAATTGTTGAGTGTAGGAGTTTCCTGTATTGTATGAATTCGTTTTTTAAAGCAAGACAGTAAGGTTGTCTGTTGAGTTTTTTCTTTAATTTATCGAGGTGGCGGATAGAGTTTACCAAACCTCTGGAAATCCATGGTTTTATTTTTGTATTTTTAGATGATATTTTTATTTTTGATGTCTTATTAAGGAGAATAGTCTGGATAGTATCAATGAATAAATTAGTTGAAAGATTGATATTATTTTCATTAGTAACATCGTCCCAATTCTTTCGAGACAAGGAATTCTTAACACCGTTCCAATCTATTTTTGAATAATATTCTTCTTTCACAGGTGATTTGACAAATTTTTGAGTTGTTAATTTCATGCATATGGCATAATGGTCAGTAATTGCAGTTTGGAGTACAGTTGTTGCTACATCAAAAGAGGGCGGTAGTCTGACAAAGTAATGATCGATGCAAGTGTTGCTTGCCGGTCTGGTCACCTTGTCGACACAAGACACAAGGCCCGCCTCGTTCATTACATCCAGGTACTTTTCTTCCAGTGTATGAGGATTAAGATTCAAAAGGTTGCAATTTATATCGCCAGAAAATATTTTTAAACACCTATTGTTATTTACCTGTTCATTAAAGTATGACTCTATAGATTCTACAAAAATATGAAGATTTGAGTTGGGGCTGCGATAAATTGCCAGAATTTCACACGGAACACCAGCCCAGTCAAAAGTGAGGGAGAGACATGTGGCTATACCCCCTAATTGAAACTCGCAGCACGATGCAGATATTTCATGGTCTATGTAAACGACAACTCCATCACTTTGATTAAGATTGTTAAATGACCTGTACAAATTATAACCGGGAATTTCCATCAAATCGCTCTCATCGTTCAGCCAAGCTTCCGTAAGTATTATGCATGTGAAACGATAGGCCAAGTTCTGCAATACTACAAGGAATTCATCAATGTTTCTTCTATAACTTCTAATATTTTGTTGGATTACAGTAAAATTTTGTTGATTCGCATCACCGCCCCTCCCAAGCCCTCCGCTTTCAATAAAATTACTACAAAAATTCTTAATATCTGAACACTCTGAAGACATATGTAGGCTTTCAAAATACAAGGATTATGACGTCTCGTCATAGTAATATGCAAAGGACTAGCGTAATCCACACCACAATTTTCAAATGGTTTGCATTTTGACACTCGACAAGCAGGCAGGTCACCCATTTTCGGAATAATTGCATTATTACTAGGTCGAACACGGAAACAACGATTACACTTAAAAACACAAATACGAATAATAGAGCGAGCAGACAGTATCCAGAATTTCTGTCTGATCAAGGACAACAATAACGAAGGTCCAGCATGACAGTTCTTCTTGTGATGATAATCAATCAACATCGATACGAAAGCGTCGGATTTTGGAAGGATCATCTGATGACAAGTCTCAAATTCCAGTCCAGCATGAGACAAACGAACGCTGACGCGAATCACACCTTTATCAATGAATGGAGACAGGCGACGTAGGCGCATAGAACAATCTTCTCCCTTCTCCAATTGCACAAATTCAGATGAAAAATGTATCTTCTGTACCACTTTACATAGATACCTCTCAGCAACATCGAAATCTGATTCTTCTGATTGGGGTAAGATTCGTAAGAATTTGAGAACAAGAATTACAATTCTCAAAAGACGACCATAATCCGAACAACGACCAATCAATGAATATATTGCATTGCTGTTACAATCAGGAGATTTTGTGACTGTCAACACTGACGGTTTTTTCGCCTCCGGTGGATCCACGATCTCTTCCATTTGAGTTTGGACGGGCCAATCGCATTCGTCCTCTGCTATCCATGATGGACCTGAGAGCCACAACGGAAAGTTCACAAGCTCAACGGGTGATAAACCTCTAGACAAACAGTCAGCGGGATTCTCAATTCCGGCAACATGCATCCACTCCTGTATACAAGAATCCTGTATTTTTGCGACGCGATTACCATCAAAAGTTTGCCATTTCGCGGATGGAGCATTAATCCAACACAAGGTGACTGTCGAATCAGAGAGTGCGACAATACGAGACACATGACAACGTTCACTAATAATAGTGACTACTGAATTCATGAGTTCTGCCAACAAGAGTGCCGCACACAACTCCAAACGAGGTATTGAAACAACTTTAGATGGTGCTACCTTGGACTTTGAACACAATAATACAACTCTTGGCTCCTCACTCTCCTTCTGCGACTTCACATAGATAACTGCACCATAACCCGACAATGATGCGTCACAAAAACCAATCAAACTGATGTGAGAATTCTGAAACAAACCAACGTGACGTGGAACAGCAAATTTCAATAATAGAGGCAACTCTTTTTGACAATTCTCCCAAAGAGTGCATATAGACTCAGGCGGCTTCTCGTCCCAATCCACTCCTAATTTCCACAGTTTCTGGACAAGACATTTTAGAAATAATGTAAACGGTGACAAGAGACCAAGTGGATCATAGATACGAGCCATCACTGACAGAATAGAATGCTTAGTAGCGACGACCTCACCACTCTTGACTGAAAACTGAAACAGATCAGTACTAGGTTGCCAATTCAATCCCAAGATAGCCAAGGAGTTGTCTGCTTCAAAATCCTTGTACAAAAACGATTTCTCTTCCTCCGAGAATTTCTCCAACATTGATGGTGAATTTGAAGTCCACTTTGTGAGCGAGAAACCTCCTCCCTCAAACAGCTGCTTGGACTGACGATACAGCTCCGCGGCCTCTGACTCTGTGGCGACAGATGTGACTAAGTCGTCCATGAACATGTCTCTTGGTATTCTCGCCTTGGCTGCTGGAAAACGATTTCCATCCTCCTCTACTAGCTGGTGGATGGTGCGAAGCGCCAAATATGGAGAGCTTGAAACACCAAAAACAACACAATTGAGCTGATAAATTTTGATCGGATCCTCCGGCGAAAATCTCCACAATACACGCTGATAACGACGGCAGGAATCCTCCACTGATATCTGTCGATACATTTGTTTAATGTCGGCAGTTAGTGCGATTGGGAACAAACGAAAATTAACTAACAAAACAAAAATGTCAGTCTGCAATTTGGAACCAGCATGAAGAACCTGGTTCAATGACAAACCCGATGATGTTGTGGAACCAGCTTCAAATACAATTCGGATGGGCGTGGTAGTGCTGCTTGCTTTCACGATGGCGTGATGCGGTATGTAGTAACCACCTCGGTCTGTCTGATCTGCTACAAACAACATGTGACCCCGACGTAGGTGATCAATCAATATTTCATGATATGAAATACGAGTATTGCTGTCAAGCTCTAATTGTCTCTCCAAAGTCAGCAGTCTGCGTTCGGCGACAGCATACGAATCTCCCAAGCTGCTGGGCGGCTCCGCAAATGACAAGGCAACAACAAAACGACCAGAATTCACACGATGTACAGACTTCCGAAAATTTACCTCACACTCCAACTCTTCCGGTTTCAGTTGACAGCTTTGTGCAGGGCACGATTCCAACTCCCAAAAACGTTCCACAAAACTATCCAACGATGGACTACTAACGAATGGACTACAGATGGCTGTAAAACAATTCGACACATTCGTTGTTGAAGTGAGAATCGGCGCTCTCCCCATCAGAATGTGACCAAAGACACTATTAACAGTCATCAATTCGTGCGATTCACCTATACCAGGACTCCCACGCAGCAAGTGAGGAACTAACTCCGCACCAATGATGTCATCTATTCTACTAGGAAGGTAGAATTTGTCGTCAGCCAGTGTGAGATTTTCAAGATGATGAAGTTTGGATCTGTCGATTTCACAAGAAGGCAACTTGTCGATGACTTTATCTACCACTGTGGCATCCATCGAAAACTTGACGGTAGGATCCAACTTCGACTGAATCGACACACAAGTACGACCTCGAACTTCACTAGTACCACCACCGAATCCACAAACAACGGTTTTCATGGGCTGGAATGGTAGTCTCAAACGCCGACACAATTTTGCTGTAACAAAATGACACTGACTCCTGGTGTCAATCAAGAAACGAACATCACAAAGCTGATCATTACAATCTCGAATATGTGCAGTGACGGTCGACAACACAACGGTCGAATTTTCTACATCGTTGGATGTAGAACAACATCTAATAGGTGATGTGCCACCTGCCTTGGAGTTCGACGAGGACGCAACACCTTCATTGGAACTTGATCTGGAAAAGTGCAATAAAGAATGATGAGATTCTCGACATTGAGCACACTGAGTTTTACTACGACAATCTCTACTCAAATGATCCACATCAAGACAACAAAAACAACAAAACTTTCCTTTAATCAAACAATAACGATCCCAAGGAGTCATTTTCAAGAAACTTGCACAATCTACTAACCTATGACCCGGTTTTGAGCACTTCAGACAATTTTGATTTTTACTAAATGCATCGTCAGATGAATCATTAGATTGAACCACAAACACCTTTGATTTATTATCCTTTTTGTGCCTCATATTAAACAATTCAGTCTGTTTCTCATCAGAAGGAAGAGTCTTGATTTGCTTTTCAATGAATTTGACATAATCGGTATAAGTTGGCATAGCCTTGTCACGGACGGCCGATTCAAAATTTCTAAGAGAACTTGGATCCAGCAATCTCAAGCCATGATAGAGGAATATCGAGTCTGACAAATCAGTGAGTCGCAATCTCTTCACTGCATTGATTGAACTGCAAAACCCATTCAAAATCGCAATACAACCTGCCTTTGATTCTGATTTTATTGGACGAAATTCAAAAATTTGTTTGAAATAGGCATCGACTTGCGCCCGTGGATCGTTATAGCGGGTGAATAATGCCTGCCAAATTATTTGATGATTATTAGCCAATGGTGGCAAATGACGACAAATATTTGCTGCTTGTCCAGTAAGTCTACTTACAAGATATTGGACCTTCTGCTGATCGTTCAAACTCTTGTTGTCATGTACCAATGCCTCAAATAGTTCATAAAACACCGACCATTGAGTCTGGTTCCCATCAAATTTTGGAAGGTCGATTTTGGGCAGTACTGACTCGGACACGACCGGCTGTGCACTAGCTGCTGAAGCTGCCGAAGATTGAGCAATAGCATCAGTCGCCTCTTTCTGTTTGAGAGTGTTAGCCGCTACTTCAATATACTGAAACAGATCTAGATGTGAGTCGTTGAATGCTACAACATAGTCTTTATTCAACTTAAGTTCCAACTCATTAACCACTAATTCTGTCTTTTCATAATCCGAAATGGTCTGAGACACCCGAGGATACAGGATACAACACTAAAAATTGCTCAGCAACTTTTGGATCAGAGACATTTTCAGACAGTTCATAAATTCTTTGCAATCTGGTATACAATTGTTCCAGTTTAGCGCGATGCACCCTGATTAGTTTCTGTAATTTCTCCTCCATCTTGAACTCATACACAAAACAATTCAGCCCCGACAATACAAACAACAGACAAAAAAACAAGAATGAGTTCAAAACTAAATGGAAGGAAGAGTCACAACTAGTAAGTTATCAAAGTTAAACTTTGATTATCAATTCACAAGACAAGTTACTGCTGAAGACAAAACTATATGATTAGATAATGTTCTTCCAACAACTCACAAACAAACGATAACTTGTTGAATTGAACAAACAAAATCATGCTGTGATTAACCTTCACTAACATGTATAACAAAATGGACAATAAAAATTCCAACAAACAAATAAATTCCTGAAAAAGAGCACAATGAGCCTAGTTTCAGGAAAATTACAATTTTAACTGAAATAAATTTAATTTCAGACAAATACAAATTGACAAGAAACCTTGCTCTTAGAACAAGGCTACAACAAACTAAGTTGAGCATAGATCAGACCATTCTGAACATGCCAACATTGGACAAAAACGAAGCTGCTCAAATCCAATGTGTGTGAATTAATCAACAAATTACAAATTTAAATTCATCACGGTTTGGAGGACCAAGAATGTTCTGAACAAAGCTCAGGTGAGAGCTACTAGAGGACTGTAATTTACTAGTCAAATGATCAAATACAAACGAGGGGCAAAATTTAATCTTCAATTTGAGCCAGGTTATTTGTACAGCCAAACTCTGCATTAATGAACAATAAAAAAGAGCAAAAACTCACCAGATTTTATCCAATTTTGTCTACTTGCCCTTCGAAGCCTTTATTAGGTGTTTTGGTCAGATTCAGGGTGGAAAGAAATCTGGGAAAAGAAAGGTTTGCTTCCAGGCAGCCTTTTCACGTTCTGCTTGCAGGCTCTGTACTGTATTTCGAACGAAGCTCAAACTGGATTCTTTAAAAATTCAAATCCGATTCAAATTAATTCAATTTAACACTATTTATGCTGTTATACTCAATTCACACACACGACACTTAAACAATCAATTATAAGAAATTTCCGAACGAAATTACATTACAAATACAAATTCGGTCTTGCAACAAGACAACGGGCTGACAAAACAAGTGAATGACAAATGGACATACAAGAACGACTGAACGACTACTAGAATGGCAAGGCAAAACAGCTGGACGATCTGCGCTTGCGCAAACAAGCCTACTATTGGCAGAACTGAAGTCTGGGATTCTGGCGCTACGATTCGAATGCTCTGGCCGGACCAGTATGGTTTGGCAGGAGCTATTCAATCGAGCTCAGTCAGTCGCAGAAGAAGGTACTTCATTTCAAATCCTCGCACCGAAAACGTTCATTGCTTCTTGTTTTTTTTGGTGAATTGTTTTTCATCGGATCTTCCGAACATTGGAGAAAGTGATTCCTTGCTTCACCCTGACACAATGCCACGCACCAAAAAGAGAAGATACATTGCGGTAAGTGACAATATAATTTTCTCTCCAGTCGTGACACAAATTAATGATTTATGAATTACCTTACGATCATTGTTGATAATAATCATGCAGATTCAGTAGAGCATAGTTTCATCTGAAGACTGAATAAATTTACATTTGATTGATTTGGTTCATCTATCTTCAATGAATAGGCTTCATTATAATAATAATCAACAAGCTTTAGTAATACTTTACATTTTTGGCCAACATGCATTCAAGTATGAAGACTGTTTTTCATTACTGACTTCCGTTCAGTGCCCTCGAGGGCAAATTTTCAATACTCTAAGCTTGATTTCTTTATTGTTTTCATGTTGAGAAAATAATAATAAGATGGAAGGTTCATGAATATTCAGAATATTGCAGCTCTTTGAATTTTCAAATCAATTATTCATATACTGTAAAACAATAGAGCCCTACTACCTACAGGTTCTCTTTCCAGCTCATTCAAACTCGATAGGAATGTTTATTCATAGTATTCTTAGAACAGAAATGAATGTATTTATAGTTTCAAATAGGCTAATGTTGATTTATACAGCGCCTCTAATTGAAATGAGTGTTGATAGATCAACAGATCTTATTTTGGCAGCTGATATTTTTGTAAATGATTTTTAGTGAAAACTATTGAGTGATTGTTCTGTGGTTGGAGCACTGCACCACAAAATAAAACTCTCTTCTCAATAGCCCAGTAAATGAAGGTCCAAAAAGCGGTTTCGATCCGAAAATTGAATAAAAGCTGAATTTCCCACTATTGATAGAACCATCCAAGAGGGTCATTCTCTCAAAAGTCCCGAAAAATTCCCTTGGAGATTTCCTCCCCAGCCCCCTAAAACATGAAAAATGCAGATAATCACGGGAAATCAATTATTTCTGTAACCATTGATCGGAAACTGTTCTTTTATACGTCATTCGATTCCTTACATTATGGACTACAATATTAGCTATATTCATTTTTTCAATAAAATAGACAGTTATCTTGATGAAATAATATAATTATATGAGAAAATTTAGGGGGTTTGTGATTTGATTTTTTTGTTTTCTTCGATTAACTTCGAAGCAAGTTATTTTAAAGAAAAATGATTTTTTCCCAGTTTGCAAAGATCAAAGATTTTTCCAAAATCAAAAACTGTAACATTATATGGTTTAGGCTTTTTACGAGCCATTCCAATCAGAAGTGCCCACTCTTGGGTAGTATAGATTCTCCTGTGTTTGCGCACTCTTTCAATTGTGGAATGCATTGAGTCGGCCTCTAAGTACGAGTGACCAGGTTCCATGAACTTCAAGTCTACAGTTTCTATGTGAGTCTTGTTTACAACATACATCATTCCTGAAGCAATGAATTGATTACGATTCTGGCCACCGCAAGAGTCGGAAAATGTTGTGAGATGTTTGATTTCTCTTGGAAGATTAGTCATGTATGTAATTAATCCAGTACCAATTCCACTTGAGCCCTTCATACCATTGCATTCGTCCCAAACATAGCAGAAGCCTTCACCTCTAGAATCGTAAATTGTAAAGTTATAAACTGATAGCTTTTCTTTATAATTAATCTGTGCATCACCCGCAAAGGGAACAGATAATACTGCTTGAAGATCAAATGTAGCTGTCACCCTATCTTTCTCATTGCATTCCATTTCCTCATTTTTCATGTCCATTGCTTGTTTATTGAGAAGCATGTGTGATTGGTACTCTTCTTTTAAATCTTCTCTATTGACAGAATTCTTATATTTGTTACATTTAGAGCATTGATCCTTCTTTGGAATATAGAATGATAATGGAGGTTCATATGAGTTGAAAATGGAGCGATATACTTGTTCTGTCACTGGCTTTTCAATACATTCTTTTCGGCAGAAATCACTGATGTAAAGTCTGTAAAGTTCCATCACGTTTAACTCTGGTGCTAAGTATAGCTTTTTTGAATTCTTACGACAGTAATGAGCCCCTGTTCTTGGAAAAGTATCTATGTGCTTCTTCACTTATTGACACACTACCTCAGGTCTGGTTGCATTAGGAGCTGGCCTACCCTTTTTACCATCTGTTCCACAGTAAACTCCACTTGATAAGGATTTCTTCAATGCTAGATCAATAATCTGGAAACTGATTTGCAAAACTGTGCAAAAGAACTTCAAACAAACTCGATGTTTTTCCATCTGGAAAATTGTACACTCTTGATTTATTTTTTTCTCGGCCTGTTTCTTCAGGGTTTCTCTTCCTTTTTCTTGAAACAGGATTTTCGACCACTAAAGAAGAAAGAAACGCCTTTTGACAACAATCTTCACCAAATTCGTAGTACTCTTTGAATAGATGTTCCTGTTGTTCTTTAGGAATATTTATATGACACTTATATCTACAATTACAGTTTTCAATAGGTGAAAAACATTTTTGAGGCATAACCTTTCCTTTAGCTGTAATGTAGGATTCACCTAATAGTCGGGCCTTTTTTCTTACATTTCTTTGCCAGAGTTCAGGGTTTGCCGTTCTTTTTCTTGATATTTGTTTTTCATGTTCTACATTTACATTACCTTCTCCCAAGTTTCTGTTCTGATCGGTACTTATTGAAGCCTCCTCATCATCTAATTCATCTCCATTTGAAATTTTGATATGCTGTCCTTGAACTAGGTCGTCTATTCTATTATTCACCTCATCTTCAAATTTAAATTTCGATGCATCACCCTCATTCACTACTTCAAGTACAATGTTTGTATTGTCTTCCAAAACTACTGAACTATTCACCAGCCTACCTTCCTCATCACAATTATATAATTCATCACAATTCAGAATGTTGGAATGCTGTTCTTGGAATAGGTCTGAAATATTTACATTATCTTGAGATTCTAATGTCATTATATCAACATTGTTCACAACTTCAATTACAACATTTGTATTTTCTTCCAGAACTACCATATCACTATTGGAATCAAAATCGAAATTGGTCTCTCCTAGCAGTATAATACTATTTTGATCGTTGAAACCACCTTGAAATATTGGAAGATTAGAAGTTTTCTCAGGTTCTGCTTCATTGTGCCTTCCTTCATGTCCTTCGTGTGCTGAAACACCTGTGATATGGCGGAAGGTGTGGCTCGTTCATCAATTGGGCTAGTCAGTCGGGTTGAGCGAGGGGTTTGTTACCACTGTATAAAAAAATGGCTTTTGGTGGCCCTGAAAAGGGCCAAGTTTGTTGCTGGTGGCCCTGAAAAGGGACCAAGATTTTTGCTGGTGGCCCTAAAAGGGACCAAGGCAGGCTAGATGTTTAGTAGTCGTTGACTGGCGCGATACCACGCCATGCGAGGGTCCCGGGCAGGTCCGTCTGGTGCGAGAGCAGGCCGGCAGGGGCTCAAGTCATTGGTTCGCAGTCTCCACTCTGGTTTACCCGGGCTACGGAGAGGGCTGACCGGGTGATCTACTAGCCAGAGGTCGTGCCGAATCTCTGCCGAGAGGACCTCCTCAACTACTTCCTCATTTAGAAGGGGCCTTCGGTCAAACCCCGGGCAGGCAGGGTCGTAGGCTTCCGCTGCACACACTCTGATGTCGGTTCGGCACCCAACCCGCGCATCCAGAACCGCGCGCCAGTTGTTAGGCTGGGGCGCTAAGTCTTGGGGCGCAGCTGGTGTGGCGGTGTACAGCCTCGGCCTCTCATCCACCTGGCGAAGCCGACGTAGGGCCCTCCTCTTCTGAATTCAGTGGCCGGCTCGGTTCCTCCTAGGCATCGGCTGGGTAGTAGACAAGGAAGACACCTCAGGTTGCGGTTAGTCTCGCCGTGGTTCCCTCATTGGCCTGCTCGCTGCTCTGCTCCTGGTATCGGTAGTGGTCTCGGCTGGTAGTGGTCTCTGGTAGTGGTCTCGGCTGGTGATCTCTTCTGGCTCTTCGGTGGAAGGCTGCTAGTGAGCAAGTGCTATCGAGGGTAGCTGAGTAGCCCCCTTTTATTCACAGTCCCCGAGTTCACCTGCGCTGCTATTGGCCGGCGGTGCTCGGCCAATAGAAACGCAGGAACGGGTGGCGGCGACTGAGGCGCACCCTGGTGGCGGGTGGGTCAACCACTCATTTGGTTGATGCGTGGCGTGGGGAGCCGAGCAGAGCGGCAGGCTGAGAGGTAGCGAATGCGAGGGAGGTATCACCTGAAAAAACCATAATTGCTCTTGAATAAAGGCTGAAAATCTTACATAATGCTTCATTATTTAGTGCTTGGACTAACTGTTTTGTAATTAATATAATCAAAACAATAAAAACAAAAAGCTGCATTTTTAAATAGTTGGATTCAATAGCTATAATGAATGTATGAAGATTCTACATAGTTTTTCTCCCAGCTGATGACAGAGGAATCTTCTATTACTTCAAAATTATTTTAAGTCATTGAATTTATGAGAATGAGTATTAATTCTGTGTGCAACTGTGTGTATTATTTTGTATAACTCTTCTGTTTCTGGAAAAATATTTCAATTCATTAAATTGAATAGATCTTAAATCAATCGCCAATACATACAGAGCAAACAACACGGAATAAACAGTCAATATAGCAAATCAATATCAAATCAATAACAAATCAATAACAGTCAATAAATCTCATTGTTGTTGAGCAAGGACTCTTCTGTTTCTGGAACAATATTTCAATTCATTAAATAAAATAAATCTTGATTTAATGAACAATACATACAGAGCAAACAACACAGAATAAACAGTTCAATATAGCAAAACTGAAATCAAGAAGCAACAATAAAGTTTTAAAATAATAGAAGCACATGGAAATTTCATATGAATGGATTACTTGACAGTGTATTCAAGAAGATTCTATAGGTACCTGTTGCATTGAGGTGTAATGGTCCAATCTGACATTCTTTGGCATGTAAGTCTGCAACCTCCTCATCTCTCTCATTGTTTTTGAGCAGGGACTCTTCTGTTTCTGGAACAATATTTCAATTCTTAAAATAAAATAAATCTTGATTCAATGACCAATACATACAGAGCAAACAACAAAGAATAAACAGTTCAATAAAGCAAAACTGAAATCAAGAAGCAAAAATAAAGTTCTATAATATTATAAACAAGGAAATTTCAATTGAATGGATTACTTGATAGTGTAATAAAGATTCTATACCTGTTGCATTGAGGTGTAATTGTCCAGTCTGATTTTCTTTTTCATTTAATGCTACAACCAACTCATTTCTCTCAATGTTGTTGAGCAAGCAATCTTCTGTGTCTGTAACAATATTTTTATTTATTTATCAAATAAATGTATCTCAATTCAATCATTATAGCCTACGCATACAGAGCAATCAACACAGAATTAGCAATAACTTCATTCAATATTGAAGATAAAAAAAAATGAAATCAACTATCTTACAAAATTCATTGTGGGATAATGGCATGAAATTGCTACAGTAGAAAATTTTCAAGCAGGAGTTGGATTTAACTTAATAGTGTAGGCTAACAAAGATTCTATACCTGTTGAGTTGACGATAATAGATAAGGTAGCCACTGGTTGATAAGCCTTCTTATTATTTCACCTGCAGTTTTGGTCTTAAGATTCTTTATGAGTTTATGAGAAAAAGCCTGTCTATGTTTAGGCCTAGTTCATGTCTCAACAAAGTAACTTATCAACAGCAAACAGACAATTTTTGTATCATAATGCCCAAGCTAAATGTAATGAGCATGTTTGAATAGTTCTATTCAGGTCTTTAGGCCTACCTTCAAATTATACTTTTAGGCATATTTTTTTACCATAAAGAAATTATTGAAAAGTTGAGTTGAACTTACCTTGGAATGGAGAGGTTAGCTTTCCAAGTTCACAATAATTATTGTCTCCATCTCGTTCAGAGTTTTTTAAAAGGTTGAAAATTTTCTGTCCACGACTGAGCATTTCTAAGCTCTCTAAATTTCAATCTATAAAACTTCATAGGCCTATTGATCACAATAATTACAGTACAAAATAGCCAGAAAGTAGAGGTTGAAAGTTGATGCTTGCACTGACTTCTACGATGGTTGTCATGCTCTGCTCTTGTTTGTGTATTAGTATGGGTTTAGGTTATGATCTGTAGTGCACAAATGTTGTATGTCCTAAACCTAACCTTGAATGCAAATGAATGTTGGACATACTATATAAGTGCACATTAGATCAGGCTACAACAAGATAGAATACAAATACCAGAGAGAGTAGACTTAGTATTCTCCTGCACAATCATTACAAGTTCACTTTTACTATATCTGTGCTCTAAAAGTATTGGAGACTCTTACGTATTAATGTTGGACATACTATATGAGTGCACTTGATATCAGGTGTTTTTTGGACATACAATAAGATGCAAAACATATACAAGAGAGAGTAGATCTAGTATTTTCATACACAATCATTACATGTCCAATCTACAATAACTGTGCTCTGAAGGTATTCTTCTCTGTTCAGCTGGTACTGCAATTATTGGACATGCTACGAGTGTGCAGAGTGGAATTAGATCATATCGAATTGTGCACTTTTTCCTTTGATGATTTTTAATGAATTTTTCGTATTGTAAAATAGACATACAATATATATGATCTGAAAGATGAAGCTCTCAGCTTTCCAAATATATAAAAATGTCGGAATCGACAAAAAGTGGACATACAATGTTTGTGCTTATAACCAACGATATATGAGAAAATTTAGGGGGTTTGCGATTTGATTTTTTTGTTTTCTTCGATTAACTTCGAAGCAAGTAATTTTAAAGAAAAATGAGGCAAATAATTAATGTCGTTGATTTCATTGCGAATCCATTGATGTGTATTTTTATGTATTTGCGATCCGATTTGACGCTGTGGAAGGGGAAACAGCCGACGCGGCTGACTCCCTTTACCGTAGTAAACAGTTAAAATAGTACTGCTTTCTAAGTTGCATCTTATTTACACTATGACGCTCGAAACATTCAATTTCGTCTATTGTTTTTACATGTGCTGAGACTTTTTAATTCTCTAAATTCTAAATATTAATTTTTTTTTAGATTCAACTAAGTTGATTATGGAATTTTATTCAGCTTTCATTGCCGGTTCAGGAAATCAATATTTCTTACGTGAATGAATTATAATGCCACTATTACAATACGGTCATCATATTGCTGTCTATGTTTTGAATGAAATGTGATAATCAACTCATCATTCTGTTGTTATATATGTGCTTAATCATGCATTCTATGACAGACAAAGATATTGTTTGCAACCGATAAAATAATCATACTATTACATGATAAATAGTAAATATTTATATATAGTCTATATATATATATATATATATATATATATATATATCTATATATATATATATAATATATATATATATATTGTGATGTACCAATGATCGTACAACCCTCAAAATACAAAATAAATTTATTCATAGGCCAGTACAAGAACGGAATAGCTTCTATCACCGTAGAAACATATAATCTTATCTGAGGTCGATAGACGATTGTTATCTAACTTACCAGGCAAGAAATAATAAATCTGTAATTGTATGCCTTCCAAAAAATTAGTCAATGGAAAAAACCATATATGTTTATATGCCAATGGATTAGAACAGTAAAGTTATATTTGAAGGTTAGTTTCGAAATGAAAACATAACCCCGAAACAAACCAAGGCTAGCTCATTAACAAGTAGCAAATTGAGAAGGCAGTTCAACTAAACATCGATCAAAGAAATAATATATTATTAAATTTTTCATTCTTATACTTTCGTTTCTAGGCCAAATAAGCCCGAATATTTATTTATTTTAAACTACAAAGAAAAATATACTTGTTAAAAATATATGAACAAATTAGGTTAGCCATATATGACGTTTGAGGGTCGATATTCTAGCGTATAAAAAACAATAGAAAGAAATATTTATTTATTATGATATTCGTTATTGTTATAAACATATATACCCTTGTCTACTGTATCTTATACTAGCATGTCTATGTTCTATAATTATTAGCTGTTCATTGAAACCAATTTAAAAATATCATCATAGACGAATTCTATTATTTATGTATTATTATAATTATAAAAAACTATATGATAATTTGGAACAACTTCAAATCAGGAATTTCACCATATTTTTTAAAGCTTTAAAGTTGGACACAGTGACACCACCCATTCGGCGTATTGGTTACGTCACAGAATCGGACCAATCCCGAATTAATATGTAAATTTGGCAAGATAAAATTTGGAGAAGAAATTGAAGTGAAAATTGGAAGAGGAAGACTCGAGGCCATTTTGCAAGGATCATCGGTAGGATGCAGACCTAGTCCACATACCTAATTGTTTCAAAGCTTTAATTTCTGTTTCATGTAACTTAATCTTCGTTTTTCTGTTTTTTAAAAAGTTGTTCCAAAGTTCCTATAATAATTGTGATATTAAGATTTTTAATTTTCATTCAAATAAACCCTGAAATCATATCAGTGAAGTCTGTTCAACATTTTTCGCCACGTGGAAGGACCCAGCCGGAACGATCTATTCTACGGCCGAATATATTTCGAAAAACCAAAAAACGGAAACAAAAGTCTGCGTAAGTTGTTCGAATATATAAAAGGGGATCCCCATAAATCTGCAAAAATTGTACAGCGCATAAATTCGTTCATTTAGAAAAGTCATGACTATAGTTTTAAGGGTACAAAACTTATCATAATTAATTTTTATAATATTAAATACATTTAACTATCCACGCTGTACTCAGCCAAAAGGTCTATTTTCCTTAGGCGAAACCACTCCCTGAGAATAATTTTATTATTAATTTATTCTATTTTCTGAATCATATTTCATATTAACTTGTTTTTTCTTGTTGAACTAGTTCAGTTTATGACCCTTTCCAAGGGCTATTATCCATTTCATTTTGTTTAATTGAAGAATACCGAACTTTCTATATAATATTTATAAATTAAAGATCCAAATCTACTATCAACCAACATTTATTTTGTATCTATTGAAAATTATTATTCACATAATTTGTTCATTAATTTATTCCATATTTGCTGTAACAGTTTATCTCTCAGAATATATCCATATTACCGTTTTGTTAAACTGGATTTACTTCATTTTACCTCCAAATTCGTTCTTTCTCGACTGACACACATTGATCATTCAGGACACGTCCTGCTTTGCAATAGCCAGACAGTAGCGAGTATAGTATCTATCATTAGACTATTATCTATTCTGGTGGTAAGTGGTAGTCGTTTTTCTTATCAAGTAATAAATTCTGTCATTGGGAGTATCCCACAGAATCAAATAGTAAATCGACTCCCACCGGCCTGCTACACCGAGGTGAAGTGAATCCCGCATCATCAGCCGATCAACGTTGAAAAGAGAGGTAATAGATCGTATAGACAACGTTAGAATTAAACTCGGTACTCGAAATATTTACTATTTTGGTCCAGCACTTCGCTACATAACCTATAGTATTTATCAGAGACCTGGTTCGCATGGATTTGCCATTCTATCTGTTGTTTCATGCGGTCTAATATCTTTCCAAATTACGGCACAAGTATTGGATTCTGGATATATTGGTCATCACTTGGAGAAAAGGTTCACTCCAAAGTTACTATCTCTGTTTGATCATAGTGACAACAGGATTTATTTTCAGCAGATTCAAGTTGCACTGTATTTTATTATTAAAGTGAATTTTATCCCACCTCACTATATTATAGCCACCTACCATATTAAGTTAGTAATTCAGGTCCCTTACTTCGGCTACCTTTGTAGACCGACAAACCCTCTGTTGAGCAAATTAACTTTTTCAATCTGTCCCATCCATATACTAGTCATTCTGCTTCGATACATCGATTTAGGTGATATCGACAATTCGATTAAACAAAGATCAACCAATCTAACCTACAAATATCTATCATTGAATCATAACCTCAAATATTACAACCGTTTAACTATTCTCTTTAATCAGACTATTCTAATCATAAATTACTTATTCATTTTGCGTCCTCTTCTTTCTACGGAACAAAACAGTGGGGCATTAAACGTTGAGATAAATAATCATGAACCAAGTACAAAGTAGCCTACCGTATAAAATTGAAAGATGATTCATCATCTTCTATTATTTGTTAACACATCGATTCTTCAACTCCACTTGCATCTTGTCGTTCATTACGGTATACACGGGCCTTAATGAGATTTTTATCAATAGAAGTAATATAAAGCATGAGCAGAATCATACTGGCATTACAAGGTTGGCAGAAGCTTTTCTCGATGTCGAGTTATGTTGATTGATATTGATTTTGATTCGGGCACCAAAAGAATAGATCAATTTCTATTTATATGTTGAGGCATTCGAATTAAATCTATTGAACATGATCTCTTATGACTTGGCATTCACAGATTTAGTTGGGTGAAGTTATTTGAAAAATGTACCTGATTATCAATTTTATAGTTTTTATACCATTCTTCCATTCTAGTTCATTGATCATTGATGTGATCGTTGAAGGGTTGAAGAGAGTTAGTTCAAGTGAATCCTAGTACAAGTATTTTGTGGTTATGATGAGCTCTTCTTTATTTTATATCGATGTTTTACTCCAGTAGAAAATGTTGAAAATTGAAAATGTTGGTTTTACATTTTATAATTTATACATTCGTCCCCGTTCTGGCAAAACTCACTAACTACAAAAATGCTCATTTTCAGTAATGTATTTCGATAGGTTAAAAAATGTAGTTCTTTGAGTAGGCAGAACTCACCAAGTCATATCTTTAATTACTATTTCTATTTTTCCACTTTATTAGATCTCACTAAGCTGCTAGACACATTTTTCTTGTCTGGCAAAATTCACCAAAGTCCTTTCGTTTTCAAGGAATCGCCTAGCAATTTTCACTAACCATCATTAATGAGTTTTCATCCTCATGAATACAGAGCTTCATCAAGCATAATAATTCACTAAACATATTTCGTGAGTTTTGCTTCCCACAAACTAATTATTAATGGATAGTGATAACATTATTGATTTATTCCCTAAATTTTAGGAAATGGTGAGCAATATTTGCTGTTTGGTAGTCAGGCAAAACTCACCAAGTGTTATGTGCCTATAACTCAAAACTGTAGTTTTTGACTTGGTGAGTTTTGCCAGTACGGGTACGCATTGGTTTTTTACATTTTAAAATTAATTGTTTCGAGCGCCATAGTGTAAATGAGATGCAATGTAGAAAGCAGTAGGCCTACTATAATCTGTTTACAATGATGAAGGGAGTCAGCTGCTTTGGGGGGTTCCCCTTCCACAGCGTCAAATTGAATCGCAAATATATACCAATATACCAAGAAATATGGAAAGTGCAACCGGATGAGCGAGTGATTGTGCAGCATGATCGTCTAATAGTCGGCAACGTGGCGTTTCGATGGGATGAGAACGGACTGAAATGCGGCACCCACAGTGGCGAGGATAAACTACAAGTGCTGGGATGTGATGGAGAGACTGTCAATAGTATACTACGCAGATCGGCGAATAATGTGATGGTGTCGGCAGAAAGGAATGAGGAGGCCTGAGGTGATGCCGTCAGCCAGCTTGTAGGCTCACAATATACAAAAGACTTGAACATTTTAGTTTATAATATAGCAGGATTAAAGAGTAAGTGTCACTTTGAACTATTCAATTTATTAAGGGAAAATGAATGCTTTGTGTTGTTAGAAACTTTCATAGAGGAAGGAAAACAAATTATTTATGAACATTTTTTGAAAGGATATATTTTCTCATGGGAGTTTGCTACAAGGGATAGTAGATTTGGTAGAGCTGAGAAGGGACAACTAATAGCCTTTAGGGACAGGTGGAAAAACTCTATAAGGATAGAAAAATCAAATGGAAGAGAAGTTTTATTTATGTTGGAAAATAATTTGTGCATAGTTCCAGTTTATTTGAGTGGAGGTCTAGAGAGTGAATGGGAATTTGATTACTGTGCTCTGTATGATTTCTTGGTCTCCTGTTATGAGACTAGTAGTATGATTAATGTAGGTGATATGAATGGCCGGGTGGGAGAGGCGCAGTGCTTGCCAACTCAAATCTCAATTGATAGCACAGATATAGAGTATGAGCGCACATCTAAAGATAAAGTGTTTAATAGAAAAGGGAGAAAAATTATAAACCTTTGTGAGGAGTTTAATTTTGTTATATTAAATGGTAGAGTGATTGATTGATTGATTGAGTACTTTATTTATGTAGATTACAATATATACTGGCACTACAGTAAGTCACTATAAGTAAGCTACAATACAGCAAAGTTATAGATGAATTACATAATATAGACTAAGAAAATAACTATTGAACTGTATATTATATGAAAAAGCAATTTGTAATATAATAACTATAGATAATAATCATATTGTTATGCATCTACATAAATTGGCGGAGCTTTGGACATATCAATGTCCATTCTTTGGGAAGAATATTAAAAATATCCTCCCCACTAACTCTCTACCAAAACGTTAATTTCGTTATTTAAACTAAGGATTTATTTATTAATGGAAATATTGTAAAAGTTTTAATCAATATGAATATTGAAGAGAAAAAAAACAGAAAATTGATAAAGTAAATAATTATATAGGTAGATAAGATCAAATAATTGATTAATAAAATGAAGTAGGCTGAAAGTAGATCAGGGTTATCAAATTTCAGTAATATACAGCAGTATGCAGTGGATAATTGAAATAACATGAGTTATATAATATATATATATAATATATATATATATTATATATATATATATATATATAAACAATTCGTTATATAACATGGTTTAAAGGTTTATATTGGTGGAATGGGTGAGGGATGGTTGTCATGTGATCGTTCTAGGGCCGGACAGTTTCAGTCATTTGTTCCAAAATATGTTTTTTTAAAGTCAGGTTGAAGCTCGCTCGGCTCTCGATAGACCTGATAGAAACAGGAAGTGTATTCCATGCACGACAGGCACTGACTAAGAAGGATTTTGTTAAAATAGTAGTTCGATGATTGGGTATCCTTAAGTACTTTCTCCGGTTCTAGTATGTGAAGCATCTATCCTCCTACCTTCAGAGACAAATTTGAAATCATCTTTAAAATAGTTCGGATTACCGTATTTCAAGATATCTCTAACAAGCTTGACTATTCGAAAAAGCCTCTGATCGGGAAGCTTCAATGTTGAACTAGCAATGTGGGCTGGGGTGATATGATCATGGCGTTGGAGAGAGAAGACGAAACGTAGACAATAATTTTGGCAACGCTGTAGTTTATCATTCAGAGTGACTTGCATATCATTAAGAACAGAATTACAATACATTAAATGTGGGAAGATGAGAGATTGAACCAATAATAATTTAATGTTTCTAGGGAGGATATCGCGCATTTTCTTCAATGCATGCATGGCTGAGAATACCTTTTTACAAGTTTTGTTCACTTGTTCTGACCAGTCAAGAGTATTATTCATAATAATGCCTAAATTTTTAACTGAGCTACAGTAAGGAATGTCATTACCGTCTACACTAACTTTGTGAATCGATTCAAGGTCAATATTGTTTATAAGACGAGAATATCCAATTATAATGGGTTGTGTTTTGATGGGATTAAGCTTAAGGCCATTTTTCTTTGTCCATTCCACTATCGAATTGATATCCTGATTCATTATTCCAACTGTTTCATTAATTTTTGTTATGGGACAGCTTAAATAGATTTGAAGGTCGTCTGCATAAGTATGGAAACTGGAGAATTTGATAATGGAAGAAAGGTCATTAGCATACAAAGTGAAGAGGAGAGGGCCTAAAATTGAACCTTGTGGTACTCCATGCATAACGTTTTTCCAAGTTGACTTTCTGTCACCGACAGATACACATTGTTTCCTACCTAATAGATAGGATTTAAACCAAACTGACGAGTTGTGACTGAAACCAAGAATAGCCAACTTATTCAGAAGGACTGTATGATCAACAGTATCGAATGCTTTAGAAAAATCAAATAGGGTGAGGATGGTGCATTTTCTTTGGTCCATAGCTAACCTTATATCATCAGTGACACGAAGCAGAGCTGTCTCAGTTGAATGGAATTTTCTAAAGCCTGATTGAAAGTTATGAAGCTTACTATTGTTGTCTAGAAATTTTACAACTTGAGCATGAATGAGTCTTTCTAGCACTTTGGACAATGCAGGTAAAATACTGATTGGTCTAAAATCCTCAACTTTATTGGGTGATGGAACTTTATTTAGAGGGCGAACCAGAGCAAACTTCCAGTTTTCAGGGAAAATGCCTTCTTCAAGTGACTTGTTGAAAATGTATGTAATGGTTGGTAAAACAGCAAATAACATCTTCTTGATAAATTTAATAGGAATTTTGTCTACACCCGTAGCATTACTATGAATACATTGAATTGCTCTGAAAGTGTCTTCTTCTGAGATTGGATGGAAATGAAATTGATCAGTGATTGGTAAATCTAAGTTTGTAACCTGCTCTTCAAGATCATCTATATGATTAGCAATGACAACTTCGTCGCGTTGGTTAGAGTGTGAAACGAAATGGTCATTTATATTATTCAATGGTAAGTCAATTTGTGAATTCGATTTCTGTTTGCCAAGCCCGAATTCTTTTATTCCCTTCCAAAGTGATTTAGAGTCTTGTCTATTGTTTGTCATAAACGATTTCAAATATCTAATCTTTGAGCTCCGTAATTCCTGTTTAACCCTATTTCTAAGGCTCCTATACTCTATCAAACTGTCCAAGTCAAATCTCTTTTTAAATTTTCTATGTGCTTTGTCTCTACGTCCCATCATCTTAAGTATGTCTTCAGTCATCCACGGTACTCGTCGTTTTCTATTAATCCTCTTTGTCACATAAGGTGCATGTTTGTCATACAAAGTCAAAGTCCAATTCTCGAAAGTCTTGACCATGTCATCAACTGAGGGTAATGCTTCAATTTGATGCCATGGAGTCTGAGCCACATCAGGTAGGAAGGCGGCTTCATGAAAGTTTTTGAAGTCTCTATAAGTGATAATTTTCTGTTCTGGCTTGGGTATCTTATGGGAAAGTACACAGTAGATCAAATCATGTCTAGAAATAGCTGGGACTGAGATTTGGCCTGCTTGAACAACCTCATTGGGATCACTAACAATGAGAAGGTCAATGAGTGTGTCTGATTCATTAGTATGATGAGTTGGATCGAGGGGTAAAATAGTCATGTTTAGGCATTGGAAAATTGTAGTCAGTTGAAAGTAGTCAAAGTTACGATTCGTCATGTTCAAGTCGGTGTTCATATCCCCCATAACTAGTATACGGTTATAACAAGGCATAAGAGAAAGCAAGGCATTTTCGAAATCTGTGAAATGACCTATTTTTGGTGGGCGATAACAGATACCAACGAGTAATTTATCATTACTAGATAAGGATAATTCAAGTAGCATAAACTCTGGTCTGGAACAATACTCTTGTTTAGATGTGATTAAAACTTTTGTTTTGATACCATCTTTCACATAAATTGCTACACCCCCACAAGCTTTATTTAATCTATCATTCCGGAAAAGATTATATCCAGGCAATGCAACAAAATTTGATGAAATACTAGGCTTCAAAAATGATTCGGAAATTCCGATTATATTGAAGTCCTGAAAACGGAAGATTGCTCTGAGTTCATCAATGTGGCAACTGAGGGATTGTACGTTAAGGTGAGCAGCCTTGAAAAGTTTTTTGAAAGAGTGGAGCTTATTTGCCCCAGTGATGGGAGATGCTTTGGGAGAATTCACATTTATTAATAATAGAGGAGCGTCAGTAATCGACCCATGTTGTGTTGGTTTAGATAGTTTAAGTTTAGCAAAATATTTTAGTCTCATACCAGCGAGCTTCTCGGATCATTTGCCCTTATGTTTGACCGTTAACTGTGAATGTAGTGAACCTCTAGAGAATAATTGTTGTTTGCCAATAGCACCAAAATTATTTTGGAGTAGAAAAAACGGAAATAGTTTATTTATAGAGAAATTAGATCTCAGATGTAGAAATGTATTATTGCCAGAGAATATAAATGAAGCTAGTATTAAGTTGAGGGAGCTTATATATGACGCCACTAACTTCAAAAATGAGTCCAATCAAACAAATAATAAATTCAAGAAAAACGCCTGGTATGACAGACAGTGCGAAAAAATAAGAGATAGGATGTTTTCCCTTCTGAAAATATTTAGGAGAACCATCTCCACGCAAGTTAAAAAAGACTATTTGGCGGTGGTTAAGGAGTACAAGGAAACTTGTAATATTAAGAAAAATGCTTACTGGGAGCAGGTGAAAACAAAACTGAAATCAGTACGGGACTCAAAACATTTCTGGGAATTAGTACTTGAATTTAAAGGATCAAACACAGTCAAAAATGTAAATATAAAGCCAGAGAAATGTTGAGAAATGGGTATGTCATTATAAAGTGTTTTATAATCCCTCACGGTCGAGTGGCCCAACGTTGTACGCGGAGCCCTTCAGCAAAAATGAGTTTCTGGACAGGACTATTGATATAAATGAAGTCAACTTATCATTGAAAAAATTGAGAAATGGAAAGGCTCCAGTTGAAGATCGAATTTCTGGCGAGTTTTATAAAATAGCACCTGCAGCATATAACCAGTTAATGTGTAATTTTTTAATAGAGTTTACGAAGCAGGTATAGCCCCAGATGCCTTCAAAAAGTCAATGATTTTCCCACTGGATAAGAAAGGGGACTCGAGAGATCCCAAGAATTATAGAGCCATATCATTCACAAACTCAATTTATAAAATTTCTGTGGGATGTTTATTGAATAGGCTGGAAAAATATGTGAAGCATACAAACACCATTAGGGAGAATCAAGCCGGCTTCAGAAAAAGATACTCATCTGTGGATAACATTAATGTTCTGTATAATTTGATTAAATATTCTGTGTCAGAAAAGAATAGAAGAGTATACTGTTTCTACGTCGATTTCAAATCTGCCTTCGACTCGATTGATCGAGAAGCATTATTTTATAGATTATTAGAGATAGGTGTATCGAATAAGTTTGTCCAAATGATGAGAGGCTTGTATGATAATGTATCATCTGCTGTGTGGTGCGAGAAAGGGCTGACAGAAGATATTCAGTTTGAAAGCGGCTTAAAACCGGGCTGTTTGTTGTCCCCGATTTTATTCTCCATATTTACATATGATATCTGTGAATGTATCGGTGGAGGCCTAAGGATTGGAGGTCACGATATGAACGCACATCTTTATGCGGATGACTTAGTAATATTCACCGACAGTATTCATAAAATGCAAAGTATTTTTGACAGACTGAAGGATTATTGTAGCCGCTGGAACTTGACAGTGAATGGAGATAAGTCAAAAATGATGGTATTCAGGAAGGGGGGTAGATTGCGCAAGAATGAGAAGTGAAGGTTTGGAGAGGAGCCTATAGAAGTAGTCAAAGAATACAAGTACTCAGGTGTTACATTCACATCCGCACTATCATTGACTAGTCACTTCAAAGCTAAAGTGTCAGCAGCAAAATATGGTGTGAATAGTTTGTGGGGGAAGTTAATTACAAACAATGATGTCCC
Source organism: Nilaparvata lugens (assembly GCF_014356525.2). Classification (NCBI taxonomy): domain Eukaryota; kingdom Metazoa; phylum Arthropoda; class Insecta; order Hemiptera; family Delphacidae; genus Nilaparvata; species Nilaparvata lugens. Next base: position 62,101,661 of record NC_052507.1, read on the forward strand.
AGTATCAACGAAACGGCAAGTTTTTAATGCGGTTAGCAAGGCCACGGTTACATATGCCGCAGAGGTATGGGGGTACCAACAGAGAGAGCAACTAGAATGCTTTCATAGATTCTTTCTTAAAAGACTGTTTTGCTTACCAATGAACACACCAATGATATAATTATATATTATATCTGGAGAGTGGGGAGGGCGTTTTATGGCTAGATACTTTGAGAATGAATGTGAAGTATATAGTAAAGACTATAAACCTACCTGAGTTCAGATTCACAGGAAGAATAACAAGATTGATGGCGCAAAGCAAATGTGGATGGTACAAGGATTGGAAACATTTGTATGTGCAATACAATATGGACTGGATTGATCCAGTTACCCAGCCGAGTTTATGGAGAAATGGATGTGAAATTATCATTGAACGGATACGTGACAGATTGATAGAAACTTGGTGGAATAGGGCCGCAACTTCGCAGTTCCACTCAATGTATCAGAGACTAAGAGCGTCACATACAATTGGAAGAGATTATATTAATGACGAAAACAAGAGACGTTTTATTAGTATGATATTCAGAGTGAGAGGGTCCCTGTTACCTCTGAATTTCAGGGTAGATAGGAATGATAACAGCTATATATGTTCACTTTGCAATAGCAGGGAGATAGAAGACACATGCCACTTCTTGGGTCGATGCGCAGTACTGGGAGAGTTTCGGATGAAATGGTTCGGTCGCTGGATTATAGAAGAGGAAACTATACTTAGATACCTGAATGGTGAAAACTGGAGAAGATTGTTGGGCTATATTGACGAGGCTTTGAAGTATCGGGAGCAATTGGTTTCAGAGTTCAATTACTAAGAACAACATGAGGGTTATATCCCATGACATTTATAGTAGTCTACCGTAGAATTATTGTAATTTATGTAATTAGAGATACAGTTGTATACATTCATTTATTTATTTTTTATTTTTTTGTGTCTCTCTTTCTCATTTTTATACATGCAAATCAAACTAAATGTATTTATTGGGTGAATGATTTGAGAAGTCTTGCTGCCATTTAGAATAATTATATGATGCGCTAAGGTCTGATGATGAATTTTTCTTTTCTAAAATTGATAGCTTTCATTCGGAGCGATTGAATGCATAGAGAGTATCGATAAGATGTTGTCCGAAATAATTTAGAACTGATCCGAGAAATAAGCTTATCAAAAAATTGATATGATATGATACAGATAAACTACCAACTCTGGCTGACGGCATGTGCCATGCCAATTGAATCTTTGTTATTGCTTTGGAATTGTAATTGTGCTTTTTGTTATGAGTATCAATAAAATTCTTTATCTATCTATCTATCTATCTATCTATACCAATATACATCAATGAGTTCGCAATGAGAGTGGCTACATTAATTATTTGTCTCATTTTTCTTTAAAATTACCTGCTTCGAAGTTAATCGGAGAAAACAAAAAAAAATCAAATCGCAAACTTCCTAAATTTTCACATATATATTATTTCATCAAGAAAACTGTTCGTTTTATTGAAAAAAATGAATATAGCTAATATTGTAGTCCATAATGTGAGGAATCGAATCGAATGACGTATAAAAGAACTGTTTCCGATCAATGGTTACAGAGATAATTGATTTCCCGTGATTACCTGCATTTTTCAACTTTGAGGGGGGCAAGGGGGGAAAGCTCCAGGGGGATTTCTTGGGACTTTTGGGAGAATGACCCTCTGGGAGGGTTCTATCGATGGTGAGAGATTCAGCTTTTATTCAATTTTCAGATCGAAAAAACCTTTATTGACTGGGCTACAAGCTGCCTTCGAATGGAGATAGAAGATGATTAATTATTCACCTTGCAAATATATACCTCTAACAAACTAGAAATGAATCAATAAAGGAAATGCCTAATTTCGTATACTTCAACAGGAATCATTGTCATAGTAGAGGTACTTATCTAATTACTTCAGGTTTATTCGTGAGTACTATGACTAATATCAATAGTTATCTATATTTATTCTACCTGATAATAATCGATTTGGAATTCACAGTGAATGTTAACATAGATTGAAAGATACGTTATAAACAAGTTTTTCAATTTTTTAAATGATTCAAAGAACCGTTCTTCCATAATGCTTACAATAGCCAATTATTCCTTTATTTCAGGAGAGCAGTAGGGGAAAGAAGGCTCTGGCATTATTAAACATCGAAGTAGGTAAGTTATCTCAGAAATGTGTATTCCTCCTCTAGAGCTTGTTGTTATTGTTCTATTGCCACAAGATGGGTAGAGACGGCGCGCTACCGTACATAAAGTACAGTAGTATACATAAAGTAACATGGTAAAATCTTATCTATAAAAACATTCTAGCATTATATTTAATTACTCGGAATTTTCTCTCCCTGAGAATGATCAATCATCAGCTATATCCATACTTGAACAATTTTCTTTCCGACTTTCGTTTTGTCTCAATGTTCGTTTTGCTTTTCGTCTAGCGCTTCACGCATCCTATTAAAATCAGGCGTAAAATCGAATGATGAAACGCATGCGTAAAGTGCATCGACCAAGTGTGGACATAGGTGTTTATGATTAATGGAGAGAGTTTTGTGGAGAGAAAGATTATCACATTAATAGTAGTTCTGTGAAAAGTAGACCTCGCGCAGTGGTAAACCACAGCCTCCTCTGTCCACACTGTCGGCGAGATATCTGTGTGAAAAAGACTAATGGCTGTTGGGGTTGGTGTATCAAAAATACTAACATTAGAAGCTAATCTCCTTCAAGACGTACTGGCAACAGGTCAGCCCGAGTTGAAAGCAGAGAAAGGTCGAGAGAAAATACTATGTTAATTTCAGTTATTAATTGCATGCGTCATTGCATGTAACTAATAGTCCACACAACAGCTGAATTTTACTAAGTTAAATTGAGAAATTAATTGCACGCGTCCAATTAATATTAATTGTAATTAATATTACAATATTATTAATCCAATCGATAGCTGATTTATGATTACAGTAATGATTCTATAGTCAGATTTTTATGGTAATATTGGCGTTCGATGGAGACTCCTTTTCCTTTCGTATTATCCTCAAAAAGTCTCATAATATATATGTCGACGCCTCTTGTTTCGAAGTACTTGTATACCAAATATTTTATTAGACAATGACTAATACTTGCGACTGCGATACTGCGGTACAAGCAAACATACAAAATCCGATAGAGTTGAAGCTAAGACCTCAGCTTCGCTTTGGTCAATTATTTTTAATGAATCGGTCAATCTACTCTATTCATTGGAGGAATTCCCAGTGAAGAGGATGATTGTCAAATGAATTATTTTACTGATTGATTTGCCACTCATCCCAGAGATGTAAGTAGGTGGTGAATCAAAATTGAAAATTAAAATCATTATATACATCCCGCTAAACAAGTGGCAGCATTTGGTAAAACATACTTCTTGTAGCCACCCTTCTAATGATTGATAATATAATATATTTTAAAGTGCTACACCCTTATTATAATTTAGAGTTCATAATTAATAATAAATTTAATCTTAATTCATATTTTTATTGATTAATCAAATTCCTAAATGATTTTAATATTACATTATATAAGATTATTATATTATTTTTCAGGATATGGAAATGGTGCAAACCACATTCCCATTGGATCTCCAAGTGAAGATCTTCCAGACGAATCAGTGCCTGAGAAACCTTCCACAACACATCTTCCTGACAAGTCAATGCCTGATAAGCCTTACAGTGAAGATCTTCCAGGCAAATCAATGCTTCAGAAGCCTCACAGTGAATATCTTCAAGATGAATCAATGCTTGAGAGGAACTTAGATAAGCACTTCTTCCTGAGTTTCATAATTTATGCAGCTTAAAGAAACCAATATTCAGTTCAAATAACTTATATGAAACCAGCTATTCTGTCATACATACAGTCAACAGAGTAAAGGATGGAATCTTCTCAAAAAGTAAATTGTAATGTTATACTTGGTAAACAACTGCCTTTTCTCATATTATGTTCAATTATCATTTTAGCATTCCAGCTTTAAACGACGGGAGTCGGGAGACTTAAAGTAGGCTCACCTCACTATATTTTTTGACAATATACACTAATTTGATAGAACTTATTTTCGATAACATAAAGTCTAAAAATTCATACAACCAACAAACCAAAACGGAGCTGAAAAACATGAAATATTTCTGAGGTTTTCAAATTTTCACTGAGAATATAGAAACGGAATTCATAACAATGGCAACTATTTTGTAAACAATTTTTTGTAACAAATAATTGCAAATTGATGGCTCAAATTATACAGAGTGAGTCATATGTATGGGAACCCTTCAATAAGTTGGAGACTATTATAGATATAATACTGTAACTTTTAGGATAAGATTTTGGTCGAATACTCTACCTTTTGCCGTACAACTGAATTTCAACCCAATTTCATTAAGGGTGACTTAGGGGTTGTAACTCGAATATTTTAAATGTAGACACCTATTGTGTGGCAAGTCATTTTAAAGGCCTTTTGAAAACAAGAAAGATAGTATCAATAAGAAAAGTTCTATGATGCTTGTATTCAAAATAGCTACTGATTGAGGTTTTAGTTTTCACTTGAAACTATGAATATTAATTATAGTTTGTTAACACTATGAATATTCAGTTTTTACTTGAAACTTCAATCAGCCGCCATTTCGAATACAAGCATCATAGAACTTTTTTATTGATGACATCTTACTTGTTTTAAAAAGGCATTTGAAATGACTTACAACACAATAGGTGTCTACATTTAAAATATTCGAGTTACAACTCCTAAGTCACCCCCTAATGCAATTTGGTTGAAATTCAGTTGTACGTAAAAAGGTAGAGTATTCTACCAATAACATATCCTGAAAGTTGCAGTATTATATTTACAACAATCTTCTGATTGAGGGGTTTCCATACATATGACTCACTCTGTATATTGATTTGTATTGAACAGAATGAATATATAAAAACTGATCCTCTGAGAATATATTTGAAATCTAATTCCCATTCCAAATGATAAGAAATCCATTTTGAGAAAAGTAATGTATTCTCAGGGAAGACTCTTACTCTGTATTTTCTCTTCAATTGAAGTTACAAAATATTGTTTATTTTTGTTTTAGGAACAACCAAGGACACCTCGTCAACTGATCAATACCATCACCACCATCTACGCTGAGTATTGTTGATTCAGACAAAGACCCAGAATATGCACCCACCACCAGCTCCAGTGAGGCTGATTCATCCAAAGAGGAAACTAATGAAGAGGATGAGGCCTATTTCATCGACAAAACTGCATCATCACCAGCACCACCATCTTCACCACCTTTAACTTCTTCACAGGATTACAGTGATGATCATTCTGTAATCATTGATGGTGAACAGATTGAGGGGGAAGAGGAAAATGAAAAAACATTAAAGCGGGTAAGAAACAGAGACTACTGTTTTTATTGTGAAACAATGGTTACCAGTTTTGCCCGACATGTGATAAGGAACCACTCAATAGAGATGGAAGTTCAACAAATTATGAGCTGCAAGAAAAGTAGTAGCAGAAGGAAAAGCCTCTTGTCAACCCTAAGGAAAAAAGGTAACTTTCTTGCGACCAAAACTGGGATCATTCGTCAAGTTCGAAAAAGTAGTGATGATAACGAAACAAAAGGTCCTCTGCCTTGCACTTTCTGTTTAGGTTTATATAAGAGATCTACGCTCTGGAAGCATAAAAAACAATGCTCACTGAACCCTGGTTCAAGTTCCAGGGCTGCAGCTCAGGCAGAAGGCCTTGCAATGATTACGAATGAGTTTAAAGCTGATCATCAATCAAGACAGAAAATTTTTCCAATAATGAGGCCTGATGAGGTAACAATCGCAGCCCAAAAAGACACATTGATATGTGAGTACGGCTCTCGTTTCATGCGAGCTCACTATAAAAGGCATCAATTTGCAGTTTGTTCAAGAAAAATGAGAGAGCTTAGCAGACTGCTTATAACTGCTAAGAAAATTGATCCGTCGATCAGGAATTTGATCCATGCTTTAAGACCCTAGTGTTTTGAAACACTTGTTGCATCTGCAAGGATAGTGGCTGGGCACAATATAATTGACAATTCATATTCATCTCCAACGTAAGCTTTGAATATAGGCACTTCTCTAAAGGAGTGTTGTGGAATAGCCATCTTCCATGTGCTGAAGAGGAGGTTTCGCATACCAGGCAAAACGGCCCCTGAACTTGAAGAGGAATTGAAAACAACTAGAATGTTGATAGAATCGAATTGGAATGTTGAACTTTCCCATGCAGCCTCATCTTGTCTTCAACAAAATAACATGAGCAAAATTACTATTGTGCCACTGGCAAGTGACCTAAAAAAATTTAGAGATTATCTAATTGCCAAAGGGGATAAAGCAGTAGAAATGCTTGAGATTGACTCAAATAATAAGTTAGCTTACAAAACTTTGAGTGAGGTCATCTATTGCAGAGTGATGCTATTATGTAGGAAAAGGGTGGGTGAGCTTCAAAGGCTCACTGTGGAGCTCTACCAATCAGTAAAAATTGATTCATCCTATGAAGAATTTGAGGATGTGATAAAGCCGTCTGAAAGAATACTTTTGCAAAAATTCAAGAGAGTAGTAATACCGGGAAAGAGAAGAACCACTCCGGTATTATTTTCTCCTGATGTTCAGGGAAAAATAAAAGTTCTGATTAAATTCAGGGACAACTTTGTAAGGGAAACTAATCCTTACCTGTTCCCGACACTTGCATATGACAGCCCAATTGTTGGGTATAAAGTTTTGAAAGACCATGCAAATAGAGCTAACCTGAAGACACCCGACGCATTTTCGTCGAAATCTTTGAGGAAGCATTTAGCAACTATTTCACAGCTGTTTGATATGAGTGATCAAGATGTCGAACAGCTGTCCTCGTTCATGGGTCATACAGTGAACATTCATCGAAATGAATACCGATTACCCGACAATGTATTTCAAACCTCGAAGATTGCGAAGCTATTGTTAGCTATGGAGAAGGGAGAAGCTTCCAAATACAAGGGGCTCACCCTCGACGAGATAGATGTTAATCTTGAAGACAATTTGTTAGAGGAGCAGGAGCATGCTGAATCGTCAGGTGAAGAAGAAGTTGACAACTTTGAAGATGAAGTATTATTGAATGAGGAAAATTCTCCAAAAGCATGCCCCCTCAAAATCTTAAAAATCCTCAATTCACCTTCAAAATCCAAAGCCAAGAGAGAATTCGTAAAATGGGAGGATGAAGAAAAGAGGATTGTCGCAGCTTTCTTTTCATCCCATATAAAAGATAAAATTCCTCCAAAGAAAAGAGAGTGTGAACTACTAATTGAGAAAAACCCTATCCTACAAACTAAAACATGGGTTAAAGTAAAAGTTTTTGTTCAGAATATGTACACAAAAAAAATTTAAGTACCGAAAACATAATTCACATTGTCATTTCAATTTTTATCTCTATTATATATCGCTTCATTATAATTATCTCCAGTATATTATCTCACGGTACCAGTATTCTATTTCTATTGTTTTACAAAATGTTGATGACATTCATTTTATTTTACAAATTGACTACAGTATTCTCATTTTCTGGATTCAAAGTGATTGCAACGCTGAATCAAGTAATAGACTATTGTTAATTCAGGAAAAATACTGTAATAGAATCTGAATCTGATAGGCTACTAAAATAGAATCACTTTAATACTTTTATCAATCTACTTATTTGTTTATGTATTAACCTATTCATACATTCATTTCTAACTTATTCTATTTCCATTGTTTTGCAAAATGTTGATGAGTATTAATTATTTTACCTATTATTCATTCTTATTTTCTTGCTATAATATTCAACTCAATAAACTGAGGTTCCAATTCTTTTGCATCAAATCAATCATTCATTTCCTATTCCATCCGATACAGTAATTACCCCAAAGTTAGTAATTTTGTCACTAACGTTGTAATTACTCTACATATTATGAAAATATGTATAATATTATATTTTGATTATGGAATCATGTTGTCTCTCAAGATTATTACAAAACTCCCTATTTAAAAATGAGTTCTGCCAATATTTTTGATTGAATATTTCACCTTATTGAGTTCTATTGTAAAATCAATTTTATTGTTCACATTATTTGTAACATAAAAATCATCAGTGAAATAACTTTTCTTCAGTAATAAAATTTCATGTAAAATACAGATGACTTCCATCATTAAGAATGAGTTTTAATGATATAGGCTAGCTAAGTTATTCGTATACAAAATAATATGATGCTCCTAGACTAGATTACAAAGCCTCTTCTTTATCTGCAAATGCATCTCGATTCGATTTTTAATAGTTTATATGCTGAACTCCTTCCAATAAAACAAATAAAAGCGCTGTGAATCCATTTGTTGAGACTGGACAAATCTTCACTAATTTCGAGCAAGATTTGGCTGAATTTAAAGCAATTCTTCGATACTTAAAAAATTATAAATACTGATCAAGGCTTTGAAAATTCTGATAACAAAGGCTCTGAAATCTTGGAAACCATTGACAAAATATAAATCTCATTTATTTTGTTCTGTTGGAGGATGAATTTGAAAGTGTGAGGCACTAATCACAATGATAATTCTATTTGTCATACATTTTAATAGGGATTTTTGGTTTCTGCTTGATTAAAGTCAAGAACTATAAAGCTGAATTCAATCTATCCCGTGCTTTAACAATAGCCTTGCAGAGCATAGGTTACCTGCTAGTATTATTTATATTTATGATAATTGATTATTCAGGTTTATTGATTATAATATACTAGGCTATTGTATATATGGTACAAAAAAATAATCCACTCAAAGACAAAAATTTAGATTAGATCATTAGATTATATTTATTATGTAAACCAACACTGGTGAACAGTGCTTGGTGAATAAAATAACTACTGTAGCTTATATGATATTGTTCTATTTGCAGAGAAAGTTATGTAATAAGTTTTTTCAATATTTAAACATAAGGTATTCTTATCTAACCACTTCTTAATTAAAAGCATATTATGTTCAGCTATAGTATGAACTTCATTTCATGAATTACCGTGAAAAAAAGCTGCAGTATCATCTGCAAAAGATAGTTACACTAGATTAATCATTTATGGTTAGGAACTGGGTTCTATTACTCAGATAGCTTTTGAACAATTAAGCTAGACTCCTCTGAAACCGTTATACACTTCGATAGTCATTATTCAATAACATTCCTAATTAGCCAGATATAATCGATTGTGAGTATTCAGCTCTTGTTGTTCTATAATGAAATTATTCATTTTAAACTGTCTGTACGATATTGCTTGAATGAGATTAAGGCATGCTGTCAAGCGAATTATCACTAATTACTTTTTTTGCAATGATAGATAGTAAGTGAGAGTAGTTGAACAAGATTGTAAGAGAGAAGTACTGTATTGACGTGTGGGCTTATGTGAGATAGAGGGAAAGTATAGGATTGAGAGAAAAATACTTTGACAGCTTCAGGTACGCGCGCGCGCGATATGTATGAGAGAGAATGAATGAGAGTGAATGTTTTAGCCTGCTGTAGACAAAGAAAGATCCCCTCCCAGTGCAGTGATCGTTTAATGCGATCAGAGGGAGCGGAGTTGTGGGGTGATGGACGGCTGGTCCTTATCTAGTTCCAACAGAGTTGATGCAAAACCGGCTGAATGAATTTGTAAT
>NC_052507.1:62111478-62138746 GCF_014356525.2 Nilaparvata lugens
GATGATATTTTGATGATTGATTTTTCTTCATTTCAACAATGGGATTTGCTTTTGTCTGTATATGTACGTTGGCATGTTTGTAAATTAGCTTTTGATGATTACAGCTTGGCACTGCTCTCGGTTTCATTCATAACAAGTAATATTGTCATCGTCAATAAATGGCAATCAGTCATTGGCCGTTTCAACACTTAACGATTTCTCGTCACGATACCGGTTTTCTTTTTTCCGATGTCCGAAGGGCTGATTGGGGTGACATATTGACAATGAGATCTGTTTATAAATACTGTACGAGCTCTACTGTTCACAGAACTACTAGCTACAAGTATTCAACTACAGAAGTCGGAAATAGACATTTCATTTTACTTATGGAAGACACCCACCCCTTATCTATCCACTTCACGTCTATGAAGATAACAATATCAAAGAAACAGAGTTGAAAGTACAAAGGCATAGAGATGGAAATTTAGAAGTGAATGAATTGTTATGATTCAATTACCCAGGTATATTAAAACTGACTACTTTAGCATTTACCTGATTGTTAGGGTAAATGTTTTTACCGCAATCATTATGTTTCAAATTCAAATTTGCGTTGCGTTGCTGTCACTCGGCTGCTCTCTGCACCTATTTTCTCTAATCATGTAATAACTTCAAAAACATGACGTCAACAAACTTGGTGACTCAACACATCTGTCTCGTTTTCATCTGACAATGACAAACTCCCTCGTTCAAGTGTTTTCAACTGATGACGGAAAACTCTCTCAGTCAGCTGCTACTCGGTTGATGAATATTATTACCTAATCATTTCTAAGTTCCCTCAGTGAGTTATCCTAAACATGAGTCCTAATCCAAATGATGATTTTCGTATCACAAACTCACTATATTCCAAACTTAATCAAAATCGTTAGAGCCGTTTTCGATTTCCATCAGACATACAAACAAACTAGCAAACAGAAGATGATAAATATGTCTATAGTAACATCCATATGGAAAACGTCTGTTATAGTAGACTGGACAAAATAATCCGATGTTAGTTGGAAGAGCTGAGTACCTCCTCACCCCTTACCATAAACTTTGCCAATTCTTCAGGTATACTGTATTATGAAAATATCAATATTAATTATTACTTATAATCAGCTGCCTAGGAGGCCTAGGCCCCCCTCAAGGATCAGATAAATAATGAAAATGCGGGTATATTCACACGAATTCTTAGAGTCTCATGATGATTTAATACTTTTCTTTATCAGCAGTAGTATAATTCCTTCTACAGTATCAACAATGTAGCAAAATTGCCTTGAAAGTATGGATACAGGTACAGAGTAATAAATAATATGTTTTTCTCTGTGGTATAGTTTTAAAACAGAATGGGTACACTTATTGATCGGAGCACAATAAGTGAGTTATTCAAAAAATTTCAATGTGAGAATTAACAAGTTGCAAGATGTCACAGTGAAAGCAAAAGAAAGGGCACAAGAGTTGTTGAGAATTATGGGAACAGCTTGATGTATCTTTAGCTTTCCAACTGAAAGTTATTTTCCAATTAGAATATGATCCCCAATGAAATTGTCATTGTAAAAGAAAAATTTATCTTTTTCCATGATTTTTAAGAAATCTGTTTCAGTGTATTCCTACTTTAGGGCCTCTCTGTAGACCCATATTTCTAATAAATATTTCATGATTGAATTTAATAACTGATAATGTATATGTTTGTATTGATACTTCAATCACATTTGCATATAATAACATCTTCGAATGTAACATTTATGGGGAAAAACCCAGGTCCCTCTATCCTTTGGGGGTGTTCCTCCCCCCAATACCTCTTGGTTTTCGCCCCCCCCTAGCAGTTTGGTGAAATGGCACCACTGAAGTTAAATGAAATCAACTTCATTTATTGTATGGTAATTGTATGGCAAGATTAGGATACTTATGAGCTCTACTTAGAAATAGATTGTGAAACAAGATAATTGTACTGGAATGTAATAAACTGTGATATTTTCATTATTATATAAGCAATTAAGCCATTCATTTCAATCATTGAGAGAAAAACCAATAAATAAGATACTCATATTATCTTCTCAAATCTTAATACATTAACAATACACTACCGGTAATTCATGAGTAAATACTGATGTGGTCGATTTCAATGAACATTAAATGAAATGGTTATTTTCTTCTAATTGTCTATACTTGAGCATTCTGTTAATTTCGAACAGAGATCACTTTTACGGAGTTTTCTCAGATAATGCAGCAATCACTGAGGAATCTCCAACACATAACTCAATAATCCAGGAGAGAGTCATCTAAAATTAAAACTATTTGTGAAATATTGCTAAATTATTAGTGTTTTTTGGAAAATTATCAGTCACATAAATGTCTCTTAATTGAATGATACTTTTTGGAATTCCAAATATTATAATATTTTTCACATTCGCATCTATCACATAAATAATCTCTCTCAGCAGCTCCTATATAAACGCTCAAAATAGGTTGCTAGCGAACGATAATGATAAGAATGTGATGAATAATCTATCCTGTTCTAGGTGAGCAATATTTCTGTATCACAGAAATCCAAAAACTTCAACACTAAAATGTGAATATCTTTGAAACGGTTTGATATATTGATGAACGATTTCCACCATTCATTGTCTCTTGAAATTCTTTATCTGAATCTTGCATTAAAACCTTCCCATAGAGAATTTTTGATTCAATGTGGCGGAACGAAGATTGCCGACCAAAATTTTGAAGCTACCTAGAGAATTTTTTTTTCAATTTGAATAGGAATCCCAGTGGAGCCCACTGTTAAATTATCTTTGGAAAAGGAACATTAAGCTGTTTTCCTATTAATATTACGCTGTAGGCCTACGTGAATCCATATAACTTCATAGGTTTCTCCGTATGGATGAATGATTCAGAATCATAATTCAAATTCTGTTAAATCAATAATACCAACGACATAGCAACTGCCATCACAATTTGTATCATTAATATTACGTGTATGCTACTGAAGGATAATAGTCAGGCAGACACACAGGAGCAAGTTATTTTGTCTCATGCAGTACTTCCAATGTTACTTTTATATCCTGAAAAGGACGAAGAAGTGAGTAAAATATTTTGTTGTTCAACGAACTTGACCTGTAAAAAGGTTTGAAGAGTTGTTCGAAATTTGAAGCTGATTGATCAACTCTCTCTAATGTTATTGTAGTGCATTCAAACAAACAAGCAAACCCACAGACTGGCAACAACTTTGAACTTGAGTAAAAAGTAAGAACTTGCTAACGCTCGTTCAACAATTATTATTGAGAGAACAACGGGCAGTATTATCAAGTTGGGAGCACATAACTTGAAGTAGTCAAATCATTTCAGTGTAGGGGATTGTGTATTTTACAAGAGAGTGTGTTTCTGAGGGGTATAGGCCAATAGTGAGAAAGTGAAGAAGTGAGGATTTAATTGAATTCCAGTTTTAGTTTTTTTTTGCACAGCCGGCCCTCTCTCACATTCAACCATCAACCCTCCAGTACGATGCTATATCACCTATATTATACAATCCTACTCGGTGGAATGGGGGAATTCAAAATATTACAAGCAAGAGTTGATAGTAATGAATATTATTGACACAAAAAAATTTACAAATCTAGACATGGGAAAGTCAAATTCAAGATAGGTTGAAGATAATTATGTCTGAAGCATTGTATGAAATAATAACAAAACCTTGAGGGGTTTTGAAGAAAGGACAGCTTCAGCACACAACCGGGTAAGAGAGAGAGTTGGAGAGAGAGTGAGAGTGAGAGTGAGTGTGTGTGTGTGTGTGACAGAGAGAGAGAGCAAGAGTGAGAGAGAAAGGTGCAGGAGTGATAGAGAGAGGGCGAGGGAGGGAGAGGGAGAGAGAGTGAGTGGGAGAGAGAGAATGAGAGAGGAAGCAATAGAACTAAATAAGGTTGAGATAAGAGACAATGTCACGCAGGAGTATTGTCCAATGGTGGTCACACACACACTTCTAGTCACACTAAGTTATAAACAGAATATTTCAAAGAAAGTACAGTCTGTGCCAAAATTGAAACCAGTTTACTCCCTAGCTATTCTGCCAGCTCAACTGACATAAACGACAAAAGCTGATAGTGAGAACCAGAGACTGTTTTCCAGGTAGAGAAATTAGTCATGGACTCACCCCGCCAAAACAAGACACTTCTTTTTCAGCACAAGAACGACAAAAGTAGCCACCGCCAAAACAAGACTGTTTTTCAGTACTAGGATGGATGTGTCTGACTTTGACGGTGGTATATACTGACATCGCCCCGTGTAGGCAATTTTATTGGGAGCCGAGCCGAGCTAAATCCGTCCAGGGCTACTGGCGGGGCTCGGCTCGGCACGGCTCGGCTCGGGCGAAATCCGTGAGAGTGAAGGCTCTCCCGGCCGGGTGCGTGTAGTTACCAAAAATCTAAATCACCTAAAAATCGAGATAGCAAAGTTTTGATTACAGACTCGGATTCAGCGCCCTCAAATTAGTAAAATGGTTCACGGGAACTCTAAAATAGTCGAAAATAAAAAGTCTGTGAGCACTTTAATGTTATTAATGAAGAATTCTATTTCTTTGAAGAATTTGGTTGAACTTATAGCAAGAGAGTACTAGTACTGTAAAATAATGATTCCAGTGTTTCCCAAAAATGTATTAGCTGTAGAATAAACATATTTCAACTCTTTATTCAATAAAAATAAACTTATTTTTATATTATGTTTGTCTTCTTGTTTGAAATTTTATTGAGGAAGCTGAAATTGAATCAAAATTTCTTTGTCTCTATTTTTACTGGATAATATCGAGTATGACAACCTTTTTCAACCAATGAATTGTCATAGTATTTGAAATACTATATTACACAAGATGTGAAAAGTTCTATACCATACTTGTTTGTTGACGCTTTACAGTATTGAGTATAAAGGTTCAATTCTCTATCTACTGCTGCGCTGTGTGAATTGAGAGTTGGTGTGTGGCTGTGTGTGAGAAAGAGAGAGAGAGATTGATTGATTGATTGATTTTATTGATAGTTTGCTAGGTCTTGACAGACCCATTGCACAAAAAAAGCATAACAAAATATATATCCAGATAATGGAACAAAATGAACGATAGTATCATGAACAAAGTAGTATTAATGAAATTGTAAATAATCCAGATAATTAAACAAAATAAATGATAGTATCATGATCAAAATAGTATTAATGCAATTAAGAAAAAGAAAAATTAGTAGATAATTGGAAAATGACAGATTAATTGTTATAATTATAAGATAGCAGAAAGCTGTATCCAGGAGAAAGAGGGAATAGAGAAAAATAAGGGGACAGGGGGAAGAGATGAAGAAGGAAAGTTAAACATATATAAGACATAATAGATTGAAAAAACACTTAAAAATTTACATTGCAAACAGAAAATTTCCCTTTCTAATGTAAGTTTATAAGTGTTTTCAATCTATTTAAGTCTTGTGTCTCCTGTTTCAATTATATAACAAACTTTAAAGTGTCTTCTGTTATGTGCTAACATGTAAGATAACATGTAAATATTATCTTCAGACTCAGGGTACAGCCATGGGAGCTAGGATGGCACCATCCTATGCAAACCTGTTCATGGGCATCCTTGAACAGGATTTCCTTTCTAAACAAACCCTTTCCCCCCTGATATGGCTCTGTTTCATTGATGACATATTCCTCACATGGCCTCATGGACATGATACCCTCTCCCACTTCCTCAATCAACTCAACTCCAGCTACTCTGTCTCCTTCACCTGGAATATCTCTGAATCCTACATCAACTTCCTAGATGTCAACATAATCCTTTCCAACTCCAATGCCTTATCCACCAATACTTTCACCAAATCCACCCACACTCAACAGTTCCTACACTTTGAGAGTTGCCATCCCTACCACATCAAAAGATCCCTCCCACGTTCCCTCTCAATCTGAGGCCAGAAGATTTGCAGTGATCCCCACCATCTTCACCTGTCAGATTTCACCAATATTTTGTTGTCTGTTTCGTCTATGTCACCTGCACAATTGCAGCGACATCTAACGGCTATTAGCATAACCTCTCTACACAGCATACACACACCTCTCTACATAGCTATCGTCTACACAGCTGTTTCGTCTGCAGTTGTCTGCACAGCTGATTCATTCAACCATCTTATTTATTCAAGTTGTTCCATTTATTTAGTTGGATTTAAGCAATGTCATAATTCAAATCTTTGTCACAACATATTCTCTATTGTTCCTTTATATTATTATTTTATATTTTTGTTGCTAGAGTAACATTATTAGCTTAGTTATTTATGTTGGTAGTGTTGGTTTTTGCAGACCCGTGCATACCGGTACTGCCCACTAATCGCACTCTGCTCAGTTTCAAAAAATTGCAGCATGTTACTCATGTTTTCTCATTCTCATTCCTGCATTAATCAAGGTAGCCTCTTTAGGTTATATTTTTATTATACATTTTTGTTTTGGATCCTTTTGGATTTTGTTATTTCGGCTTCTAGGCCTTATTCTCATCTCATCAACTAATTCAAATCTCTTTCAAATTTTGTGAATGCCTCATTCTCAACTTATCAACTAGGTTCTTCAAAGGGCTATTTCAACTAGTGAAGGTTTCACATCTCATCTTATAAACGTTTTCAAATTCCATTCATACATCGAAAAATTTACAATCTCAAACATCTCACTGGTGCCTGGAAAGATTTATTAAAGCTATTTGGCCAGTGAATCACACATCTCGGCCCAGTTGACTGACACTGAAATATTTGGATATCTGGATTGACCAAGGCTGTTGTATCGGACACTCAGATGAGTACCTTAGAATAAGTATTTTGATTAAGAATTTCTTATAAGTATTTTGCATCAGCTCTCATTACATTTTGTTTTATCAATTTATACATTTTTTAAATGCATCATGTTTGCATCTTGATTATAGGTTAGGCTACTACTGGAATTTGAAATTACAAGTTATAAATCTGCAGCTTTGTTGAGTAAGATAGTTTGCATTTTTGAGAGCATTTTGATTGTGTGCTAGTAATCAAAATATAAAAATATCTTTTATGAATCTGCATTTTGAAGTAAAAATAGTTTTGCATCTACTGAAAGCATTTTGAAGTAAGACAAGTTTTGCATCCTTAAAACGTTTGTTTCTGACAATTTAGGTTATCTTATGTTTATTCTATAAGTCGAATATTTCTATAAGACATTCCATTTCGATCAAGTAGGATTCAAGTTAGTTTACATCATTTTGTTTATAATCTGTATTCCAATTGCATAATAATATTCAACAATATTGACCATCCAAGTAGGGTTATAAATTATTGTATTTCAATAATTTGTTTCAATATCAAACACTTTAGTATCCAAGTTGATCTAAATTACAATTAGGTTATAATCTGCATTCCAATTATACACTTGAACTTTATACACTAGCATTTGAATTGGATTTAGGTTTTATTTATGGTCACATTTTCAAACAATAAAATTGAAACAAGATTTTGTTATTGAATCATATAATTATTGTATGTTGAACAACTCATGATACACTCTGTTGAAATGAATATTCAGTACATTTACTTTGTATTCAACACAATCAGCATTTATTTCATTTATGAAATATAAATTTATAGCAGTATAAATTACATGTATTGAAGTTAAATTTCTTTGATATTGCTACATAATTTACAGTTTTTGTTGGTCAGCTTCACCCTTTCAGTATAAAGGGTATCAACAGTTGCTTTGTAATATTCTTTATTTATTAATTGAAAATTCATTCAGCTTTGTATTATTCATTATTCAGTTCAAATTTCATTGATCTTTATTGTTCATATATAACAATTTGTTTTTTCTCAATATATTCAAGTCAATATTATTTGGTCTCTATTTACATTATTTGCCTTTTTAGGTCTCTAAGATACAATACTGCAGTATTCTGCTTCCATATAAATTGTGGGCTTAATGCGCATAAGCCCACAATTTCATTCATGGGTTTTGACTCCAAATTTGGATTCACAACCCTGGTCCTCCTATTATTATTTAGTATTATCATTAACTATTATCATCACTAACTATTGGTTACCGAGGAACCAAGTGTTATGCACCATTTTGGTAATCAGACTATCAACTACCATACCTTCTTCATCTGAAGTCCACGCTTATTGTGTTGGTGTATAATATTTGTTCTGGTCCTTTGGGCCGGAATTTTTTCTATTTGCGACCTTGGATAAAATTTTAAAAATAAATTGACCAATTGATATTGTTTTTGAATTCTCTGATTTTTCAATATTTCCCACATTAGTGGGCATCATCATTTTTGTGTGCATTTAATTAATGTATTTTATTTCTCTTGGCAGAAATATCAATCCATCCAAGAAGTGCTGTACACTCTGATAGATGCGCATTCAACCAGTGAATATTCAAGGGCAGCTCATATACAGCTTTGGCAATCTCCTATGATGTCACATGCCATTAAAGCTACTTCTTGCTGCCTAGTGTAAGAGTGTCAAAAACAACAGCCTTGAAGGTATTTAGTATCTTTCATTATGCCTCCTAAAGGTCATTCACCCAACCAGCTTTTGATAAGGCAGGGTATTGTCAGAGAGCTGACTTGGCTTTATGACAATTACATTGATTTTGTTGTAGTTGATGAAAACACTTATCAGCAATTATCAGTAGTAAAAGGTAAACCTTCAAAAATTGAAGAGAGATATGATGAAGTTAGTATTCAATTGACTTCAGAAGACATAAGTGACAATGAGCACTTTGCTATCATCAACAAAATAATCAATTTTATGGCTAGAATAAATTAATCAAACTATGAAATCTCATGATTTACAACAGCAACCAGCTAAGATGTGTGATTCAGTAAATGTACCCACCCCTCAATCACCTGCTATGTTGAATCAACAATTGCCTGCTCAACCCACACAACCTGCTGAGCCCACATAATTGGACAGCAGTCCCACTCACACTGTGCAAGCAGCACAACAACTCATGCCCATGTATCAGGGTTTTCAGCTTCCTCAGGTACCATTACCTGTTTTTTCAGGTGCCTTTGACACTTGGTTAGAGTTCAAGGCAACCTTCTCAAACATAATCATAGACAACAAAAATTTGTCACCAGCTACTAAATTCTACTACTTGAAGCAAAGCCTTAAAGGTGAGGCCCTTGCTCGTGTTCAAAACATTCCACCAGGTAATGAAAATTTTTCACTAGCTTGGAATTTACTCACAGAACGATATGATAATACAAAACTCATTGCAAATACCCACATTGTAGGAATTGAATCTCCTCCAACATTGAAGAAAAACTGTTCTCAATCATCAAGATCATTCATAGACAGTATGAAATCTCATATAAATGCATTAGAATCTTTGAAGTTGAATGTTGAAATTAAAGATCTGCTTTATATGCATAAAATCACCTCACAGCTTGATTCAAACTTACTCCATGAATGAGAAGAGAAATCATCAGTAGATACTATTCCTACTATAGATAGTTTATGGAGTTTCTTAGAAACTCAATGCAAGGTACTAGATGCAGTATCTTCGAACAATTCAGCAAATATTCAAAATTCACAAAAAACAAATAGCAACCCCAGTACTCCTTGGAATGCTCCAAACAAACAACAAGTTAGTCGTCCATTATCAAATAATAATAATACTAAAAAAAATCTACCACCTTAGAAAATTCATTCCTTCAGCTGTGCTCAGGCAACTCTATTTTGCTCTGGTGGATTCCAAATTAAGTTATGGCATTAGTTGCTGGGGATCCACCTACAAAACCCATCTAGCACCTCTAATTGTGCTTCAAAAAGCCATAGTACGGAGTATGAAGGGTGTGAGCAGGATCGAACACTCTTTTCCTATCTGGTCTGGCCAGAGCATTTTTGAATTCTAGCGCCAAATCCCAGACTACAGTCCTGCCCGTAGCAGGCTTGTGCGCTAGTGTCGATTGTCCAGCTGTTTGGTTTGTCGAGGAGAAAAAAAAAGCCCGAGTCATTCTTGTTCAGTCATTGTTCTTGATTTATCAGCCCGTCGTCTTGTGCAAGAGCAAATTTGTATTTTGTCATGTAATTTCCATCGGAAATTTCTAGTAATTGATTGTTTAAGTGTTGTGTGTGTGAATTATAAATATAACAGCGTAAATAGTGTTAAATTGAATTAATTTGCATCAGTTTTGAATTCATAAATAATCAGTTTGAGCTTAGTTCAAACATAGTACAGAACCAGCCTGCAAGTTGAATGTGAAAAAACAGCCTGGAAGCAAAAACCTATCTTTTTCAGTTCGAATGCTTTTTCAGTTCTAGTCGAGATTCCGAGCCGGCCGGTTGTTTTTCGCTCCGCTCTTATCTCTATGATAAAACTGTGAATCGAAATTCGGACTGCCATGCTGAGTTAACTAGTGTTTCTAACTGAAATAGTATTAACCGAGTTAGATATTCCATACAATAGTTGAACTTTAAATTCTATTCCAAGTTTATTTGTGACGTGTTACTTCCTCTATTGATATGAGTTCATGTGGAAAATGTGGTCAGTCAGTGAGCCGTTCGGCTACCACTCCAAAACTTCTCTGCGAAACCTGTAAATCTTATTTCCACCTCGCATGTGTGAACGTCAGGGAAGAAGACCTATCATTCTTCAAGGATAAAGCATGGAATTGCTTGTCATGCATCGATAATTTACGATCCACAAGGATGTCAAGCGACTCCACGCCGGTTAAAATAAACAAGCCTTCAGGTAACACCGTCACTTCAATTTCAACTGAATTGTTTGAGAGTTTAATGAACGACTTCACGAGGGACTGGAATAAAAAGCTTGATGGCTGTCTTAATGATATCAAGGGAATGATAGGATCCGGAGAGACAAAGCACGAAGAGCTCAGGAAAATTGTTTCGCAACAGAGTAACATAATCGAACGTCAACAAAACCTCATTGACTCACTCAGAGCTGATCTTCTAAGCACTCAGCGTCGCCTACAAACGGCCGAGGAAAAAATAGACGAGTTAGAGCAGTATTCGCGGCGTAACACCATTGAGGTTCACGGAATACCTGAAACGCATAATGAGGAAATAATGGACACAGTGAAGGAGGTGGGAAAGTCGTTTGGCTTCAATATATCTCCGGACATGATAGACGCCTGTCACCGTCTCAAGCCATTCAGAGAACGAACTGGGATGAAGCCGACACCCTCAAGTATACTGGTGAAGTTCGTGAGGCGCCGCGACGCTGATCTCATGATGGAGCTGAGGAAGAAGCAGGGCATGATAAGAAGACACATGATTCGAGGGTTGGATGGCCAGGATCCGGTTTTCATCAACCGTAGTCTGACGGCGGAGAGGAGGAAACTCCTTGGTTTGGCCCGCCAGCTGAAAAGGGACGGCAAAATAAACGATGCCTGGGTAGATCATGTGTGCAAAATTTGAATTAGAAAGGAAGTTGATGGGAGGACTCTTGTGATACGGAACGCTGAAGACCTGAAATTTCCATCTCTATAGGACAGTTTTCCTATCAACTGATACAGCCTAATTGATTAAGTAATGTTCGATTAAGCTATGAAAAATAGTTGATTAAGTGAAACTTGTGAGTATTACAAAGTCTTCTTTATTAGCATTCAATCTATATAGAGCATCATTAATCTATGGAATAGGTAAAAGTGAACTTTTAATTCACATAAATACATTTTCGGAATTCTAATTAAAACTCTACTTTTCCACCCTATTTATTTTTATTGGTTCATGGCGGTCTGAATGGAAGTTTTCTTCAACTACTATACATTATCTTTTATCTTTTATATTTTTATCTTTCATTGTTCAGAGATTATTTTCTTCTATTCCCGTGTGATGAACAATTTTGAAGATATTGATGATTCACTCATATATGGTAGCAAGGATACTATTGAGGTAGATAATTTCTTTTCTTTCAATCCTTTTAACTATCATCAACAGGCAAATAGGCTTTTAAATGTACTGCATATGAACATCCGAAGTATTGGAAAAAATTTTGATGAATTCCTTTATTATATTAACAACATTAGTACTAGATTTGATGTAATTGTTTTAACGGAAACATGGTTGGATGATTCAGTTGGTTTTCATTTTAATATTGATGGTTATTCTTCTATAAATCAGTCTAATATGTACACCAAGTGTGATGGTTTATGTGTATTTGTGAATAATGACATTAAGTTTAATAAGATGGAGGTCAATATTAAATTTGTGAACTCAATAGCAATAGAATTTGAACTTGATAAAAAATGTTACAAAATACTAGCACTTTATAGATCACCGTCTCTAGACGTCAACGAATTTCTTATCAGCTTGGAATCTTATCTCCAAGCAGAGAGGTCTGGGGATTCTACCGTGATAATAGGTGACTTGAATATAAATATAATCAATAATGATTATCTAAGTAATGAATACCTTGGTGTATTGCACCTTAACGGATACAAATCATTAATCAATAAGATAACACGTTCACATAACTCAGCAATAGTTGCATTGATCATATATTTTTTAAGACAAATTCCGTGGAAGAAGGCGATGCGTTTGCAACCGTCATAAAAACTGGTATAACTGATCATTATTGTATTACTTTCCATATAAATCTCACTTCTAATACTGATCACAACCATCCAGATAATAATAAAAATTCATTAACAAAAATTAACTATGAAGGGCTGATTGATGATTTGGGGAAGGAGAACTGGGATTACTTAGAAATGACTGATAGAAGTAACATTGATGAAATGGTAGACATATTCATTAAAAAATTGACATATCTTCTTGATAAGCACACTAGAAAAATTGAGCTTCCACATAGGAAGAGACCATTAAAGAAGTGGATCACTCCAGGCTTGGTAAGTGCAATGAGAAAGCGTGATAAAATGGCCAGTAAAATTAAACAACAACCGTTTAATGAGACCCTAAAAAATCAATACAGGATTTATAGAAATACATTGAATAATCTAGTCAAGAATGCAAAGATAGAATACTTTAATAACAAATTTCAATTGTACAGGGGAAATACAAAGAAGACTTGGGAAAGTATCAGAGAAATTTTAGAGATTCAGAGAAAGAGTGATATTGATCCAAACTTCGATGTTGAAAGATTTAATGAGTTTTTTGTCAGTGTAGGTAAAAACTATGCTGACAAACTAAGGGAAAATATAGTAAATGTAGAAACTCCAATTCCTTCATCAACTCCTCCTGTAAACAGCTTTTATTTATATCCCACAAATTCGGTTGAAATCGGTCACATAATTAATACTTTGAACAGCAACGCGTCTCCAGGTTTGGATGGATTCACAGGTCACTTTCTCAAACAAATATCTACCTATATTATAAGACCCTTAGAAATAATAATAAACAATTGTTTTAGTAATGGATATTTTCCTAAGCACTTCAAAACAGCAAAAATTATTTTAATCCATAAATCAGGTGACAAATCAAACCCTGCAAATTACAGACCCATTAGCTTACTCAGTAACTTGGCAAAAATAATGGAGAGACTTCTAAAAAAGAGGTTGATGGACTACCTGAATAAACAAGACTTCATAGCAGCGAATCAATTTGGTTTCCAGTCAGGAAAATCTACTAAGGATGCTGTTATGTTGTTGACAAATATAGTAAACACAAATTTCAATAAAGGGTATAAAACTGTAGCGATATTTCTAGATTTAGCTAAAGCTTTTGATACCATACCACATGCAACTTTGATAAACAAGCTCGATGGTTGTGGTATACGTGGGTTAGCAAAAAACTTAATCATAAATTACCTGGAGGATAGAATGCAAACAATGACCTTCAATAATAATATAGACACACGTAAACTGACAAGTTTTGGGTTACCTCAGGGAACAGTATTGTCTCCTTTGTTGTTCCTCATTTACTTGAATGATCTTGTAAAACTAAATATCCCGAACATCACCAAAATATCTTTTGCTGATGATACGGCATTAATATTTGCAGGTTCATCATGGAGGGAAGCATTTAAAAACGCAAATAGAGGCTTAGCACTGGTCAAGGCATGGCTGGATAATCACACACTCACACTAAACTTGCAAAAAACAAAATTCATGGCTTTCTCCCCAACTCAAACTGGTGAACCACCCGCAGACCTATATATTAAGATGCATAATCACGAAATTTCCGACCAAATCAGTGAGACAAATTGTTCGTGTCAGGCAATAGGAAAGGTAGATTTTATCAAATACTTAGGAATAATGGTTGATAGCCACTTGAAGTGGAATTTCCATCTTGAGTATTTGATATCAAAATTGAAATATCTAATATCTGTTTTTTACAAAATAAATTCTTTAAGAGATCTGAACATTATACGAACCATTTACCATGCCTATGCTCACTCTCTGTTCCAGTATGGCATAGAGGTTTGGGGTGGCACTTTTTACTCTCACTTCAATAGAATATTTGTTCTACAGAAACATATAATCAGAGCAGCTCTTGGAAAACCCAGGCTTTACCCAAGTAGACGTCTTTTTGTAGAGTTTGGAGTTCTAACACTGAGGCAGGTATATGTTAAAAACATCATCACATACTTGAATAGAAATAAAGATCTACTAACTTTAAATGCCAATCCCTATGACATCCGTCCATCAGTAAATAATTTATATAATATGTCATTTAATAGATTAACTGTAAATAGACATCAGTTCTCATTCTATGTGGAATTTTATGCCAACAAGGTCCCTAATAATTTCATTACCGGTAAACTTTCCAAAAAGCTTCTTATTGAGATTGATGAGTGGGTGAAAAAGAATATTTACTTACGCCTGAACTGATTTTGATGTTGATCAGGTTGAAATGTATATTTTTTGAAGTGTCAAAATCCTTGCGTTCATTGTCTTTCTTGTGTTGTGATTGAATACTTGATATGTCTGTACATTACTTCAACTTTGCTCTGAAGAAATATTACAATATTTTACAATTTTTTATGCAATATTTTGTAAAAGCTCAATGACTTCATTCCTTCACACGGATATATATATATTTTTTGTTTTATTATTATTATTTTTTTTTCTTCATCTTTCTCTATGATCTAAATTTTTTCTTTCTTCAACACTCATCTTTCTTTGTCTGTTTTATCTGAGTTATTAATATTTAAGAATGTATTAGATAATATAATAGAATATACTTTTTTGTTATAATTAATAGAACTCACTGCTGGCGCTCAAGTTGTACTTATGCCGGCAGTGCCAAAATAATGACAATAGTGTGCTAAATATTAGGCCTAGTGATAAAAATGTTGTTATGTTATGACACTTGTTTTGTTTATTTCTCTTTTTCTTTCAATTTTGTTCTATTGTTTGCACATTGTTGTCTCTTTGTGATATTTTGAAGATGTAATTTGTTTTTGGCAAATAAATCAATTCAATTCAATTCAATTCAATTTTCCCAGATTTCTTCCCACCTCGAATCTGACCAAAACACCTACTAAAGGCTTCGAAAGGGCAAGTAGACAAAATTGGATCAAATCTGGTGAGTTTTTGCTCTTTTTATTGTTCATTAATGCAGAGTTTGACTGTACCAATAAACACTGGCTCAAATTGAAGACCAAATTTTGCTCCTTGTTAGTATTTGATAAATTGAATAGTAAATTACAGTCCTCTAGTAGCTCTAGCCTGAGCTTTGTTCAGAACATTTCTGGGCCTCCGAACCGTGATGAATTTAAATTTGTAATTTGTTGATTAATTCACACACATTGGATTTAAGCAGTTTTGTATTTTGTCCTATGTTGGCATGTTCAGAATGGTCTGATCTATGCTCAACTTAGTTTGTTGTAGCCTTGTTCTAAGAGCAAGGTTTCTTGTCAATTTGTATTTGTCTGAAATTAAATTTATTTCAGTTAAAATTGTAATTTTCCTGAAACTAGGCTCATTGTGCTCTTTTCTCAGGAATTTGTTTGTTGGATTTTGTATTGTCCATTTTGTATTGTACATGTTAGTGAAAGTTAATCACCTGCATGATTTTGTTTGTTCAATTCAACAAGTTATCGTTTGTTTGTGAGTTTGGAAGAACATTATCTAATCATATAGTTTTGTCTTCAGCAGTAACTTGTCTTGTGAATTGATAATCAAAGTTTAACTTTGATAACTTACTAGTCGTGATTCTTCCTTCCATTTAGTTTTTGAACTCATTCTTGTTTTATTGTCTGTTGTTTTGTATTGTCGGGGCTGAATTGTTTTGTGTATGAGTTCAAGATGGAGGAAAAATTACAGAAACAAATCAGGGTGCATCGCGCTAAACTGGAACAATTGTATGCCAGATTGCAAAAAATTTATGACCTGTCTAAAAATGTCTCTGATCCAAAAGTTGCTGAGCAATTTTTAGTGTTGTATCCTCGGGTGTCTCAGACCATTTCGGATTATGAAAAGACAGAATTAGTGGTTAATGAGTTGGAACTTGAGTTGAATAAAGACCATGTTGTAGCATTCAACGACTCACATCTAGATCTGTTTCAGTATATTGAAGTAGCGGCTAACACTATCAAACAGAAAGAGGCCACTGATGCTATTGCTCAATCTTCGGCAGCTCCAGCAGCTAGTGCACAGCCGGTCGTGTCTGAGTCAGTACTGCCCAAAATCGACCTTCCAAAATTTGATGGGAACCAGACTCAATGGTCGGTGTTTTATGAATTATTTAAGGCATTGGTACATGACAACAAGAGTTTGAACAATCAGCAGAAGGTCCAATATCTTGTAAGTAGACTCACTGGACAAGCAGCAAATATTTGTCGTCATTTGCCACCATTGGCTAATAATATCTAATAATTTGGCAGGCATTATTGACCCGCTATAACGATCCACGAGCGCAAGTCGATGCCTATTTCAAACAAATTTTTGAATTTCGTCCAATAAAATCAGAATCAAAGGCAGGTTGTATTGCGATTTTGGATGGGTTTTACAGTTCCATCAATGCAGTGAAGAGATTGCGACTCACTGATTTGTCAGACTCAATATTCCTCTATCATGGCTTGAGATTGCTGGATCCAAGTTCTCGTAGAAATTTTGAATCGGCCGTACGTGACAAGGCTATGCCAACTTATGCCGATTATGTCAAATCCATTGAAAAGCAAATTAAGACTCTTCCTTCTGATGAGAAACAGACTGAATCGTTTAATATGAAGCACAAAAAAGATAATAAATCAAAGGTGTTTGTGGTTCAATCAATGATTCATCTAACGATGCATCTAGTAAAAATCCCATTGTCTGAAGTGCTCAAAACCGGGTCATCGGTTAGTAGATTGTGCTAGTTTCTTGAAAATGACTCCTTGGGATCGTTATTGTTTGATTAAAGGAAAGTTTTGTTGTTTTCGTTGTCTTGATGTGGATCATTTGAGTAAAAATTGTCGTAGTAAAACTCAGTGTGTTCAATGTCGAGAATCTCATCATTCTTTATTGCACTTTTCCAGATCAAGTTCCAATAAAGGTGTTGCGTCCTCGTCAAACTCCAAGGCAGGTGGCACATCACCTATTAGTTGTTTTTCTACATCCAATGATGTAGAAAATTCGACCGTTGTGTTGTCGACCGTCACTGCACATATTCGAGATTGTAATGGTCAGCTTTGTGATGTTCGTTTCTTGATTGACACCGGGAGTCAGTGTCATTTTGTTACAGCCAAATTGTGTCGGCGTTTGAGACTACCATTCCAGCCCATGAAAACCGTTGTTTGTGGATTTGGTGGTGGTACTAGTGAAGTTCGAGGTCGTACTTGTGTGTCGATTCAGTCGAAGTTGGATCCTACCGTCAAGTTTTTGATGGATGCCACAGTGGTAGATAAAATCATTGACAAGTTGCCTTCTTGTGAAATCGACAGATCCAAACTTCAACATCTTGAAAATCTCACACTGGCTGACGACAAATTCTACCTTCCTAGTAGAATAGATAGCATCATTGGTGCAGAGTTAGTTCCTCACTTGCTACGTGGGAGTCCTAGTACAGGTGAATCGCACGAATTGATGACTGTTAATAGTGTCTTTGGTCACATTCTGATGGGGAGAGCGCCGATTCTCACTTCAACAAAGAATGTGTCGAATTGTTTTACAGCAATCTGTAGTCCATTCGTTAGTAGTCCATCATTGGATAGTTTTGTGGAACGTTTTTGGGAGTTGGAATCGTGCCCTGCACCAAGCTGTCAACTGAAACCGGACGAGTTGGAGTGTGAGGTAAATTTTCGGAAGTCTGTACATCGTGTGAATTCTGGTCGTTTTGTTGTTGCCTTGTCATTTGTGGAGCCGCCCAGCAGCTTGGGAGATTCGTATGCTGTCGCCGAACGCCGACTGCTGAGTTTGGAGAGACGACTAGAGCATGACAGCAATACTCGTATTTCATATCATGAAATATTGATTGATTACCTACGTCAGGGTCACATGTCGTTTGTAGCAGATCAGACAGACCGAGGTGGTTACTACATACCGCATCACGCCATCATGAAAGCAAGCAGCACTACCACGCCCATCCGAATTGTATTTGATGCTGGTTCCAGAACATCATCGGGTTTGTCATTGAACCAGGTTCTTCATGCTGGTCCGAAATTGCAGACTGACCTTTTTTTTTTGTTAGTTAATTTTCGTTTGTTCCCAATCGCACTAACTGCTGACATTAAACAAATGTATCGACAGATATTAGTGGAGGATTCCTGCCGTCGTTATCAGCGTGTATTGTGGAGATTTTCGCCGGAGGATCCGATCGAAATTTATCAGCTCAATTGTGTTGTTTTTGGTGTTTCAAGCTCTCCATATTTGGCACTTCGCACCATCCACCAGCTTGTAGAGGAGGATGGAAATCGTTTTCCAGCAGCCAAGGCGAGAATACCAAGAGACATGTTCATGGACGACTTAGTCACATCTGTCGCCACAGAGTCAGAGGCCTCGGAGCTGTATCATCAGTCCAAGCAGCTGTTTGAGGGAGGAGGTTTCTCGCTCACAAAGTGGACATCAAATTCACCATCAATGCTGGAGAAATTCTTGGAGGAAGAGAAATCGTTTTCGTACAAGGATTTTGAAGCAGACAACTCCTTGGCTATCTTGGGATTGAATTGGCAACCTAGTACTGATCTGTTTCAGTTTTCTGTCAAGTGTGGTGAGGTCGTCGCTACTAAGCGTTCTATTCTGGCAGTGATGGCTCGTATCTATGATCCACTTGGTCTCTTGTCACCATTTACATTATTTCTCAAGTGTCTTGTCCAGAAACTGTGGAAATTAGGAGTGGATTGGGACGAGAAGCCACCTGAGTCTATATGCACTCTTTGGGAGAATTGTCAAAAAGAGTTGCCTCTATTATTAAAATTTGCTGTTCCACGTCACATTGGTTTGTTTCAGGATTCTCACATCAGTTTGATTGGTTTTTGTGACGCATCATTGTCGGGTTATGGTGCAGTTATCTATGTGAAGTCGCAGAAGGAGAGCGAGGAGTCAAGAGTTGTATTATTGTGTTCCAAGTCCAAGGTAGCACCATCTAAAGTTGTTTCAATACCTCATTTGGAGTTGTGTGCGGCACTCTTGTTGGCAGAACTCATGAATTCAGTAGTCACTATTATTAGTGAACGTTGTCATGTGTCTCGTATTGTCGCACTCTCTGATTCGACAGTCACCTTGTGTTGGATTAATGCTCCATCCGCAAAATGGCAAACTTTTGTTGGTAATCGCGTCGCAGATATACAGGATTCTTGTATACAGGAGTGGATGCATGTTGCCGGAATTGAAAATCCTGCTGACTGTTTGTCTAGAGGTTTATCACCAGTTGAGCTTGTGAACTTTCTGTTGTGGCTCTCAGGTCCATCATGGTTAGCAGAGGACGAATGCGATTGGCCCATCCGAACTCAAATGGAAGAGATCGTGGATCCACCGGAGGCGAAAAAACCGTCAGTGTTGACAGTCACAAAATCTCCTGATTGTAACAGCAATGCAGTATATTCATTGATTGGTAGTTGTTCGGATTATGGTCGTCTTTTGAGAATTGTAATCCTTGTTCTCAAGTTCTTACGAATCTTACCCAAATCAGAGGAATCAGATTTTGATGTTGCTGAGAGGTATCTATGTAAAGTGGTGCAGAAGATACATTTTTCATCTGAATTTGTGCAATTGGAGAAGGGAGAAGATTGTTCTATGCGCCTTCGTTGCCTGTCTCCATTCATTGATAAAGGCGTGATTCGCGTCAGCGGTCGTTTGTCTCATGCTGGACTGGAATTTGAGACTTGTCATCAGATGATCCTACCAAAATCCGACGCTTTCGTATTGATGTTGATTGATGATCATCTCAAGAAGAACTGTCATGCTGGACCTTCGTTATTGTTGTCCTTGATCAGACAGAAATTCTGGATACTGTCTGCTCGCTCTATTATTCGTATTTGTGTGTTTAAGTGTAATCGTTGTTTCCGTGTTCGACCTAGTTATAATGCAATCATTCCAAAAATGGGTGACCCGCCTGCTTGTCGAGTGTCAAAATGCAAACCATTTGAAAATTGTGGTGTGGATTACGCTGGTCCTTTGCGTATTACTATGACGAGACGTCGTAATCCTTGTATTTTGAAAGCCTAGATTTGTCTGTTTGTGTGTATGGCAACAAAGGCGGTACATATTGAGTTGGTATTGGATCTATCAACGCCCATGTTTTTAGCCGTGTTTCGTCGTTTTTTGTCCCGTTGTGGACCCTGTCGTGTGATGTATTCCGATTGTGGTACTTATTTGTAGGTGCCAAGGAACAGTTGCGAAAGATATCTCAACTTTTGAATTCGTCCGAGTTTCAAACCACATTGACTAGTCAACTCGCCGAACACAAAATTGAATGGAAATTCATTCCCCCTATTTAACCGCATTTTGGAGGTCTGTGGGAGGCAAATGTCAAATCTGTAAAGTTGCATCTGTTCCGAGTAATTGGCAATCAACTTCTCACCTATGAGGAACTGAACACGGTGTTGGTGCAGATTGAAGGTGTCCTGAATTCCCGCCCACTGTGTGTACTGAGTGAGGATCCATGTGAACCGCTGGCTTTAACCCCAGCGCACTTTTTGACGCTAACACCGTTGAAATCGTTTCCCATGCTGGACGTGGACAGTGTCCCTGTGAATCGTCTCACCAGGTATGAATTGATTGGTCAACTCATTCAATCGTTCTGGAACCGATGGAGAAGAGAGTACCTGCACGAACTCCAAAGTCATAAAAAATGGTTGAAATCACCCACTTCTATCAGTGTGGGAACGGTTGTGGTAGTGGACCAACCAAACACACCTCCATTGCAGTGGCCACTGGGTGTCATCGAACAGGTGTTTCCGGGAAGTGACGGCGAGGTTCGAGTGGCGAGTGTTCGCCTAAAAACTGGTATTTATAAAAGACCAGTTACAAAACTGTATCCACTCCCAACTCAATAGTTGTTGTGCTTGTTGCATTTTTGCTTTGTGTTGTTTTTTTTTGTGTTGGTGTTTTTTTTTGTTCTTCTTCGGCATGTTTGGATTTTTTTTCCTTTCTTTGGTTTTTCAGTTTTTGTAACTTGGCTGAAAAATGGTTTTTCAGAGGCGGGGGTATGGTCTGGCCAGAGCATTTTTGAATTCTAGCGCCAAATCCCAGACTACAGTTCTGCCTGTAGCAGGCTTGTGCGCTAGTGTCGATCGTCCAGCTGTTTGGTTTGTCGAGGAGAAAAAAAAAGCCCGAGTCATTCTTGTTCAGTCGTTGTTCTTGATTTATCAGCCCGTCGTCTTGTGCAAGAGCAAATTTGTATTTTTTCATGTAATTTCCATCGGAAATTTCTAGTAATTGATTGTTTAAGTGTTGTGTGTGTGAATTATAAATATAACAGCGTAAATAGTGTTAAATTGAATTGATTTGCATCAGTTTTGAATTTATAAAGAATCAGTTTGAGCTTAGTTCAAACATAATACAAAACCAGCCTGCAAGTTGAACGTGAAAAAACAGCCTGGAAGCAAAAACCTATCTTTTTCTCAGATTTCTTCCGACCTCGAATCTGACCAAAACACCTACTAAAGGCTTCGAAGGGCAAGTAGACAAAATTGGATTAAATCTGGTGAGTTTTTGCTCTTTTTATTGTTCATTAATGCAGAGTTTGACTGTACCAATAACCTGGCTCAAATTGAAGACCAAATTTTGCTCCTTGTTAGTATTTGATAAATTGAATAGTAAATTACAGTCCTCTAGTAGCTCTAGCCTGAGCTTTGTTCAGAACACTATCTTTCAATTTTTTGATTTGTTTGCCATTGCACTATAAATATGTTTTCAAAGTCTTATCATCCTTTTACATGTTATCAGGCAATCGAAGTCAGCAAATGTTCGAGAATGATAATGTATACAGAACTAGAAGAGTAGTTGAAAATTTAGCTAGACACCCCAGAGTGTATAACAATTTTTTTCAGAAATCCTTTGTCTTTTTGGGGCCAAAATTTTCCAACTATCTACCTGATTATATAAGAAATATTGAGAACAAAATACTTTTGAAACAAATATCAAAATGGCTTACTGGATGTCTGCCTGAAACTATTGAGAGTTATTTTTCTGTAATTATCTGATTCCCATTCTATTATAATACTTATTTTACCTTTTTTGTACATACCAACTTGAAAGAAAAAGATGTGTGAGTGTGTGTGTGGATGTAGCATTAAAAACTTTTTTCACTGACCTCCTACTTGCATACAAATTGTAAATAATTTAGCAAGTAGTATTTTTATTTTGACAGGAACTAACTGTATAGAGGTTTATATCTTTATTTCACTGAGTTGTGTTTTTTTTTGTCAAGATAAAAAACGATTTGATTTGATAGTTTTCAGACTTTACGTGCTTGCCTATTCTGCAAGGATCATTCACATAATCCTTTTACTTGCCAGCTATTTGCTAAAATTCCAGTTGCACAAAAGGTAGATGCCATAAAGGCAAAGGGCCTTTGTGTTAACTGCTTCAGGCCCTACTCTGCTGGACACATTTGCACAGGTGCTTGTAAGCAATGTGGCAAACGTCATCATTCATTACTCCATGATTCATACAATCAGCCAAGTAAGTTTCCTGGTGAAAATACAGTTATTTCAAACAGCATTCAATCCTCTTCTCAACAAAGGGAGGTTTCAGGCACAAACACAGCATCCACAATTGGAAAACAATCTTTTGCCATGGGAAACTCTTCCTTGCAAACTATAAATTCAGCACCAACATACAAACAAATAGATTCAGACAACACGCACTCTTCACACAATCCACCTTCAGTGGTCACTCATACAAACAATACCTTATCCACATATGATCAACATAAATCAGAAATAGCTTTGATGCCTACAGCAGAAGTTTTAGTTGTAGATTTCAGGGGTGAATTACTCAAATGCCAATGTCTTCTTGATTCAGGATCAAATTGCTGTCTTGTGACCAAAGGATTAGCCTCTAAATTAGCATTGCCTCCACTCCACATAGATAGTGTAATTAGCAGCATTGGTAACAGTCAATCAACTTCTACTATTGCACATTCAATAGAAGTGAAATCATTTGACCAAGCCTGGTCTACACTACAACGATGCATTGTTGTTGACAATATTTCAAGTAATGTTCCACATGTCAATGTTGATATTTTAAATTGTAATACTCCTTCAAATATCAGACTTGCAGATCCAAATTTCCACAAATCTAAGAATATTGATTTACTTTTAGGAGTTTCAGTATTTGCTGCTGTCATGAATCCTGAAAGAATTGCAACAACAGTAAACTTGGTTGGGTAATATTTGGAGCAATTGAGTCACCATCAGCTGTTGACACTAACAAGGGTCAGCAGGCAGTTATTTCAAATTTCGTTTCCAATCAGGATGTCTCTGTACAGCTTGAAAAATTTTGGAAGTTGGAAGAAGTTACTTCACATGTTACAGCCTCTCCAGATGTTCTCAAGGTAGAAGAGCACTATCTAGAACACACCACTAGATTGAATAGTGGTAGATTTGTTGTATCATCACCACGAAAGGATAACATACTTGCTTTAGGATAATCGGAATTTCAAGCAACCAAACGCTTCCATTCACTTGAGAAAAGGTTGTCCAAGCAGCCTGATTTGAAGACTCAATATATAGATTTCATGCATGAGTATCAAGACTTGGGTCATATGTCTTTAGTTCCCCCAGCTACCAATGATGAAAAAACATTTTTTATTCCACATCATCCAGTATTTAAACCAGACTCTACAACAACTAAGATGCGAGTTGTTTTTGATGCCAGTGCCAAGTCATCATCTGGTTTATCTCTCAATGACACACTGTATAAAGGTCATACAGTGCAATCAGAACTATTTGACGTTGTACTGCGTTTCTGTATGCATAAGATTGCAATTAAGGCAGATGTTTCAAAAATGTATCAGCAGGTTGTTTCGAATACTAATGACAGAAATTTGCACAGAATTCTCTGGCGTGAGGATCCATCTCAACCACTTCAGCAATTTCAGTTAAATACTGTTACTTACGGCACAGCTCCTGCTGCCTTTTTAGCCACTCGTACTCTCAACAGAATTGCTGTTTTGTAGAGTGAGAGGACTGTATCTAAATTATTATTGTATTTAATGAAAGTACTTGCCAAGCTGGAATTAAAAGAAATATTTACTGTGAGCAAAGATATGGAAATTCTCAAATTAGTATAGATAATA
Source organism: Nilaparvata lugens (assembly GCF_014356525.2). Classification (NCBI taxonomy): domain Eukaryota; kingdom Metazoa; phylum Arthropoda; class Insecta; order Hemiptera; family Delphacidae; genus Nilaparvata; species Nilaparvata lugens. The sequence goes on from NC_052507.1 coordinate 62,136,120, forward strand.
GACTCACCAGTTGTAATATTCATATGTGCCAAATTATCAATTATAAGGTATTGGAATCGAAATACAGGATGGAATATAGAAATGAGAAGGATAAATACCTTTGGGAAAGGAAATACCTTTCTGATACTCTGACACTGTGGCCTGGCGATGATTACAAGCTGCTTGGCAATATCAATTTCACTGCTCCTTGCTTCTCCCAAATATTCACGACATTCATTAAACACTTCAATCAATTATTGACATATAATGTCCGGCTAGACAAATAACAAAATAACAAATAAAGTGAGCCGGTACAGTACACTCTTGACTCAGTCTGCCTTTTCTCTCGACTGAAAATAAAGCCCTGGGCTGACAACAGTTTTCGACAATCCACCGCCAGGAGGCAGCACCGCATGGAACAGCGCTACAATTCAAGAATGGCCACAACATTCCCCCCCACCAGAAAAGATATTTTTCAGCTAGGGCAAAGACAAAAATGACAATTATAATAATACAAAAATCCAAACATGCAACCACAACCAAGAACACAAAAAAAACCAAGGTTCACGACCACACCCTCCACTATTGAGTGGGTAGTGGGAAAAGTTTAGTGACTGGTCGTTTAAGACACCCATTCTTTAAACGCACCAGAGCCACTCTCACTTGGCTGTCCGTCCCTGGAAAAACTTGTTCCACGATACCTAGTGGCCACTGCAGTGGAGGGAGGTTCGGCTGATCCACAATTACAACAGTGCCTAATTCAAGTGGAGTAGACGATTTCCACCATTTTCCTCATTCCTGAAGCTCATGAAGATATTCTACTCGCCACCTGCGCCAAAAGGATTGCACTAGTTGATTCACCAGCTGAAAGCGAGTAAGATGATTGACAGGAGAATCAACAGCATCTTCCATTGGAAAAGCTTTCAATGGGGTAAGTTTGAGAAAATGTGCTGGTGTTAATGCAAGTGGTTCACTGGGATCTTCACTCATAGAGCACAGTGGTCTCGAGTTCAGTACAGCTTTGACCTGAACTAAAGGGGTATTCATCTCTTCGTACGTAACCAATTGAGTACCAATCACACGAAATAGATGTGATTTTGTTGCCTTTATGTTCGCTTCCCAGATGCCACCAAAATGGGGTGCTCCTGGCGGAATAAATTTCCAGTCAATTCTATAATCGGACAAATCACCTATAAGACTGGTTTGGAACGTAGAAGAGTTGACAAATTTTGAAAGCTGAACTAATTGCTCATGAGCGCCAACAAAATTGGTTTCACAATCTGAGTAGATTACTCTACAAGGCCCACGTTGAGACAGAAAACGTTCAAATTCAAATTCAAATTCTTTATTTGCCATAATACAATACAATTTTTTCAAAACAAAAACACAATTAAAAACTTAATTTAAACATTAACATGAAATAAATAATAATTCTTCTCAAAATTAGCTTATAGGCATTGCCAGCAAAACCAGAGGTTTGTGTGCTGCAACGATTATCAATCTTAGAAATCTTAACTTACAAAATTAATAAACCATTTAATCGATATATCAATATTGAAAAAAAAAATAAAATGAAAATAAATAATAAACAAAAGGAGTGCTTTATTACAGAGATGGCTATAGGAAAAAACACCTGAATTAAAACTAAAAATCTATATGGAGGTGACAAAAGATAAGGAGATCAATTATGAAAGAGGTGAGATACATTACAGATCTTATCCATTCAATATTTCTATGGATGACTTAGTTATATGTTTAACTAGAAAGTGTTGAGGTACCAAGTTAATAAGTTTACTGCCGATGTAAGTGAATTGTCTTTGGCAAACAGTTAAGTCAGTTCTATTTATAATATAGTTTGGTTGCGCTCGGAAGTTGTATGACATCATGTATGGTTTAAATATATTTTTACATTTATTCAGGTACAGTATTAAATTTTTTATATAGAGCTGCTTTAACGTTAGCACGGGGAACTCAACAAACAGAAGATTTGTTGGGTAGCGTCTGGGACGGCCAAGAGCAGCTTTTATTACATGTCTTTGCAATACGAGAATCTTGTTCATGTGCGTATCCAAGGCACCACCCCACACCCTGATTCCATACTGAAAAATGGACTGAGCATATGCCAAGTACACCAATTTCACTATATTCGCATCCCCGAGACCGCTCAATTTATGAAACTTGTATATGACATGTCTCAATCTTCTACACAGACTATCAATGTGAGCATTCCACTTCAGATGACAGTCGAACATAACGCCTAAATATTTAATTACATTCACTTTTTCTAACGAGCTGCAACCACAGTCCTCGTGCCTCACCCGTGGGTATGTGTAATAGGCGCAGTCAGGGGAGTGAATTTTAATACCTGTATGTGACCCTTCCCGGGGGGCTGATCTCACTGAGGGTGAGAAGGCCATGTAAACGCTTTTCTTTGCATTTAGAGTTAATGAATGTTGATCCAGCCATGAAGTCATAGCCAGACCCGATTCCGTCAATCGCTCCACCTGCCTCCAATCTGGTCCGGTGAAAACCAAGGCAGTATCATCGGCAAAAGATATAGTAGTACAGTTATTAATATTTATTTTTAAGAGATCATTAATGTATATCAAAAATAATATCGGTGAGAGGACTGTACCCTGGGGAAGGCC
>NC_052507.1:62138846-62188581 GCF_014356525.2 Nilaparvata lugens
ACAGCGCTCACACTATCATCCGGGACGACACGTCACGGTACGATAGGACAGAAAGCTCTATGTTTATTTAGGATTTTTTCTAGACATTTAAAATTGATGAATTATTTATTAACTTTTGAGAAAACAAAACAACTGGTCGATGTAACTTACTGAGCGCGAGGTCTACTGTTCACAGAACTGCTAGTAATAAATTTTCATATTTGAAAATGAATATTTTTTTCATTTATTATATTTCTACACTGTTGAAAACGATCTGAGCTGGAAAAGTATAGAGCTATCTGCTTTGTGGAATGATAGACGACAATAGCACGACTAATTTATAGTCAAATACTGCCATTATTACGTGGACCTCACAATAGTTATAACATAGTTATACTGTATAATTATTCTATGGTATTCAACTATATGCATCGGTTCATGCATCGCCCTCTAATTTAGCTAATTTCCATGTAGAGAGATTAGCACATTTTCACAAGTGTTGGTTTCTCAAGTTGAAATAGTGTTCTTTTCATTAGAATGACGTCATAGCTTCTGTAAGTTCAGGTGCACATATTGTGGACGTGTGTTCTTACAGGTGCTGTCACGTCATTATGACGTCTAACGTTGTACAAAATCAAAAATACTTGATATTCAGATGAACTTACTTATTGTTCACTATATTTATTTCCATAGCCAACAAACAGTGCGGAGTTGGAAGAGGATAGAAAGATCTGCCTTGTCTAATGACAGACAAGGATAGCAACACAAATTTTGATAAGGTGCTGACTTTATAATGTGAATCTAGTGTCAAACTAGAAAGCCTTGCTGCAGTGAATATTACTTACAACATGCAGAGCAGAGCATCAGCAAATCTTGTAAGATGATATTTAGGAGATGGAAATGCGAATTTGATTAAGGAAAGGCAAGTTGGATATAAATTCAATCAGAGCGCAGAAATAGATACGTTGAATAAAAAACTGAAACAAGAATATTCCTCTTACACAATCAGAATTCTTACCTTCTGTGATGTATTGGTGATTCTTGTCTTCTTTCCTTCCATTTTTATGATGCATTTTGCGTTCATGTCAATCTCCCTGTCAAACAAGAATATAACATTATTAAGTCTATATTAGAGTTTTATTATTCAATTATATCAATTAGGCCTACATTTAATATGTTATATTTGATGTTATAATATTAGACTATTTATATATTTTCATTCACATAAACATAATTATAAAAATCTGGTGTGGCGCACTCACACAACTTTCCTTGCCGTTATGAAAATTGATCACCTGACGCTAGCGTCAACACTAGTGTTCCCGCGCATACTAGTTTACTATTCAAAGATATGAGCCAGCTGGTGACAGGACAATAACGCTGGATACACACGAGATCTGCTACCTCTTCATAGTGAATGATTTAAAAGAATCAACAATTGCCAACAGTTTGCAATTGAATAATCACATTTTCTGAAATTTCAAGCTTATTTTAAATTTTAGGTGAAAATGTTACTGGACATTAATTGAACAGATTTTTATGCTCAATCTTTTCCACTCGAAATTTTCATTTAAATTATATCTGAGACCTGATAATTGGAAATCTAAAATCGAACTCTGCATAGATGGCGCGGAGCTCCTGAAATTTTTACAGATATGGGACTTGTGGCAGTTGATATAGCTTATCAATGACTATTTTATGTATGAATTTGATCAAAATCGTTGGAGCCATTTTCGAGAAAATCGCAAAAACCCCTGTTTTTGACAACATTTTCGCCATTTTAGCCGCCATCTTGAATTGCATTTGATTGAAATTGTTCGTGTCGGATCCTTATAGTGTAAGGACCTTAAGTTCCAAATTTCAAGTGCACATATTGTGGACGTGTGAAAACAGGTGCTGTCACGTCATTATGACGTCTAACAAAATCAAAAACACAAAATATTCAGATGAACTAACTTATTGTTCACTATATTTATTTCCATAGCCAACAAACAGTGCGGAGTTGGAAGAGGATAGAAAGATCTGCCTTGTCTAATGACAGACAAGGATAGCAACACCAATGTTGATAAGGTGCTGACTTTATAACGTGAATCTAGTGTCAAACTAGAAAGCCTTGCTGCAGTGAATATTACTTACAACATGCACATCAGCAAATCTTGTAAGATGATATTTAGGAGATGGAAATACGAATTTGATTAAGGAAAGGCAAGTTGGATATAAATTCAATCAGAGCGCAGAAATAGATACGTTGAATAAAAAACTGAAACAAGAATATTCCTCTTACACAATCAGAATTCTTACCTTCTGTGATGTATTGGTGATTCTTGTCTTCTTTCCTTCCATTTTTATTATGCATTTTGCGTTCATGTCAATCTCCCTGTCAAACAAGAATATGACATTATTAAGTCAATATTGGAGTTTTATTCTTCAATTATTATATCAATTTCATTTAATAGTATGTTATATTTGAATAATATTAGACTATATTTTTTCATTCACATAAATATAATTTTATTATAAAAACATAAAATTAGTGTTATGGAAGAATTAAATCTTTATTCAACTTGAACTCTTTCATAATATTAATTTTAATTTCCTCCTCGACAATTCAACTTGGAAAGCGTTTGTTGACGTTTTGCCAGAGCCAGCGATTGCGCGTCCGGTGAACGTCTTCAGGTCCTCCTTATCCAAGTGGCTGATTTGAAAAACTCTATATAATATCAGTAAATTTTTAATTGAAGATACTTGTGATCTGTGACACTGCCATCATGATTAAGTAGAGTGTGGTCTGTTCAACCAGTATTTTTTTCTCTTCATGTTGAAGTATGCTGACTGACGCGATCTATCCAGAAATGGCTTGGTCTTTGATCGAGAGATTGGATATTAGGCTACCTTCTATTTTCCGGTTTTTTCATCAGTCTCCACGTACCATTCTCATAGACTGGACTATATATCCTTGTCACCATCTCCTTTTCAAAGACTATCAGAGCTTTGCTGTCTTCTTGGAGAGTTTATTGTACATGTTTTGCGACCATATGTGACAACTGGTCTCATAAGAGTAAGGTAGCATCAATAAATTTTATGTAGGTTATATTCAGAGTTTAATAGAACAGGATTCTTGTTGATATATTCAGTTATTCGACTGTTTAAGAAAAATGTACACTATACATAAAATTTCATGTAATTTATGAGAAGTAACTTAAGCTTTATGCGCCTGCTTCATCTCTTGTAAGGTGTAATGGGTGTAAGTCTTTACTTCAGCTAGGATAATCACTCAAAGCCGAATTCGTCTTGTTACCATTTAGGTTTAAAAATTGCGTCCCCGTTGTTCCTAGCTAACCTCAAGCTCTATGTCCATTCATCTCTCATCAACATCCGTCTCATTACCCACTTGAGGTGGAGATAATATGAGAAATATTTTGAGTGAAAAAGTGGGCATTGCATGAGGAAAATGCCTGTTATAAACCATAATAAAGGCATATTCTTGGTCTATAATAGGCCTAATGAGCATGATGTCCATACATTTGCTTTACAATTCAGAGGTCTTTGTTGTAGAAGAAAATGGGGCCGAATTTCCCAGTAATAATGAATCACTTTTGGAAATAATTTATAGTTTACTTATAAACAACAATAAAATTAGGAGAGGTCTTTGTTTTGAAGATACTAACCTTTGATTGAATGGACGTACTCGCACAGCTACTTTGACAGAAGCCATGATTCTAGTTGATTTCAATAATATTATTAGAAAATCTTTTCCATCACAGGTATCACTTATTTATTTCACACCATAAATATCTACACATTATAAGACGCGAAACACAATTAACAAGGCATTCATAACACAAAACATTGTCAAAGAGGCGACAATATAAAATTGTTAACCATTCCTACAATTGGGACTGACCAAACTTTTCTTGAGCATTGGAAACTAAAAAAAAGACCATAATATGTTAAAAATAATCAACACCTTTGTGTTGATTGCAAAAAAAAACACAATAAAATAGTGATTGAACAACTCAAAACATCAAGACTCATTTACGATTGCGACCTAGCAACCCACTAACCAAAATAACAGCTGATTAAAATTCTCAGCTTTGGCCACCAGGATACCAAACATAGGAACAACAAATTTCTCACTTTCTGATATGGGAGCCGGATGAGAATCTTTTATTTGTTAAAAATATTATTCAATTATGCGCAGAAAATAGATACAAGATATCATTTTTTTGTTTATTGAAAACTTCAATTGTTCTGGAATACCGTATCATTTTTTTGAAGAATATTAGCTCTGTGATATCACGTTGATATTATAGTCTTGTTCAGTAGTGGTTGGTAGGCAACTTCTGCTTTGCCGTGTTAATTTTCAAAATCTTGACATAACCTCTAATTTTTTTATTGAAATGAAACTTATTAGTTGCAGAAGTCTTGACTTGCTTTTATTGATAATTTATCATTGATCCAGTGACTACAACCTTCCTGTATGTTCACAAAAGATATATTCAATATATATACAAGGATTCGAGGATGCAAGTAATATTATGGTACATTAGCAGTAGTCCTAAATGTTAAGGTAAACTGACAAAGCGTTGAGACAGCATTTCAAACTTCATAAATCTACTACAAAATGGTCTATAATTTTATGGCAATCATCAAAGAAAAGGAACAGTGCAAACAAGATCGTTCAGAACTAGTTGCTGTGAAACTTCAAACATATTTTCAGGTTTGAGATTTGACATTTTTATAGTTAAATATTCAATAATTTCATTAAAAACTTAGATTTAAGTTTAGTTCAGCCTTTGGCAAATTAAACCTTAGGGTGTGATCACATTGAATGCGTATATGTGCAAGTGCAAGCTTGGTTATACATGACCAAGCGTGCAGATGAAAAAACGATTTAGGAACACTCACACTGAGTGGTGACAGACATGGGCACAACACTAGAAATATCGAGGACATAGACCTCCCATTGCACTTGCTCACTAAATTCAAGGATTCCTCATCTCATGCTTGAGCTTTCTTCTTCAACAAACTGCCGAAAACCCTGAAGACTATAATTATTCAATATTCATAAGACTCAATAATTGAGGATGACACTCTCTTTGTCAAAGCACTCAAGCGCTATCTGATTAAGAGACCTTACTACACCACAACTGAGTATATGCAGGAGCATACCTACAGTCACTATGTGGGACGAATTATGGACTATGACTGACGTGACCCCCATTGAAGGAAAGATATTTTGACGATACCCAGGCCACCAGACTGCGGAGAAGACAAGACAAGTAAGTTACACTGAAAGCTTCTACTTTTTAGTCGCGTTTATTGTGAGCAGCTACATGCAGGTCACAATTTGTTTTAACAGTACTTTAATGGCAAATTTTGTTTTTTGGATTATGTTTGATTCGACGAGCTCTTGCATTTACTGTACACGCATTCAATGTCACACGACCAATCCACACAGAACGGTCGTCGGGCAGAGAAGTGGCGCGGACTTTTGTCCCTTCCATGTCTCTCCTATGTAAACATACAGTCCAATGTTCACAGAAGAGTCGTGGTGTACAATAATGGGCAACTCCCTTGTAACTTGTTCAAATTAATGGTAAAAGACAATAAAAATCCTGTTTAATGTAATAGAAGACAACCTCAAAAACATGATCAGTGATGGCAGTGGATAGTGTTGACGAATCTGTTTGTGGCTCTTGCCTTGAATTGTTCTCTAATAATGAAAAATCTATAAATTGCGAGGGTTATTGTATGAAGTGGTTTCATATAAAATGTGTGAAAATAACAACGAATATAATTCAAAAAGATTGAAGATCTAAGTAGAAAACTTTCGTGGTACTGTGACTTGTGCAATTTGAAGGTTAGGGAGACAATTGAAAATTCGAAGTCTACAACTTGTGTTAAGTCTGATAATATTGTTTTGGACGGTTATTGTGAACAATTAAAACAGGTAAATGCAAATTATTTAAATCTGTGCAAAAGATTGGAATTACTAGAAAAATTTCAAAACGTGACAAATCCCAATTGCAATGGGCTGCCTGGGCTTTTAATTGGACCTAAGGTTATTTTCACATAGGATGCGTGTATGTACACACAATGTGCTGTGTTATGCTGATGACACCTCAATGCTGGATATCAGTGGTGACATGACTGACCTGGGCAGAAAGATGTGTGCTTCTGAGAGGGTTGTTGCAGACTGGTTTCGGGCAAATCTCTTCCCTCTCAATGGCGAGAAGACCCAAAGAATTGTTTTTGGCCTCAGGAATGGAGTATTATATGATTTCCCTTCAGTGAAGCTCCTTGGCTTCACTCTGGACCGTAAGCTTTCCTGGGGCGGCACATTCAGGTAGTCTGTGGCAGGTTGAGCAGGGTGCTGTTTCTGCTCAGGAGCCTGAGAAGACATGTACCAGAGGCCCATCTCCGCATGTGTTACTTTGCCTTCTTTCAGAGTGTGATGGCATATGGCATCACCTGCTGGTGCAGAAGAAGGCCATCCGGATTCTTTGTGGGGCAGAATTTTTAGCGCATTGTAAGCCCCCTTTTGTGAGTGAAAAGATTCTCAGTGTATTCAATCTTTACATTTACAGGTCAGCTATAAAGGCATTCCACAGTGTCCGTACTTTGCCTACCAGGGGTGATGTGCATGATCATGGCACCAGAGGCAGGCTGAGGCTGGACCTGCCATATCGTAGATTGGGGAGGACCCAGAGCAGCCTCATCTACCAGCCAGCTAGAATTTTGAACAGTTTCAACCAGGACTCTGCCAGAGTCGGTCTTGAAGAGGAGACAGAGGGCTTTCCTTCAGGAGAACCCCTTTTATTCTCTGAGGGAGCTCTATGCTTGTGATCCTCAGACTGTAAGTAGATACTTGTTGCATTAGTCTTGCTGCTTCTTCTGCCTGCTGCTTTTTGTGTTTTGACGTGTTTTTTGTTCTTGACCTGTCTTATGACAGTTTCTTATGTTCTTGACTTGTTCACTTGTGGCCATACCTATGAACCACACCATGAACAGAAACTCATTATTATTATCATAACTATTACAAGTGCACGTCACATCATGCATGAGCCAAAAAAACAAAATCTAGAAAAAACCATTGAAACACGTTGTGATTTGTCTGTAGCTGCTCACCCTGAACGCAACCAGCAAGTGCAAGCTTTCAATGTGAGTGTTCCTTATTGCTCTTTCCAGATTTTGTTCATATGATAGACAAGGGTAGCTACACCAATGTTAATCAAATACTTCCATTATAACCTCTGTATATACTTACTAGCTTACCCGGCCAACTTTGTACTACCGCCAAAAAGTCAATGTATCTCATGCCACACTTGACTTTACTTTGTGAATCATGAAATTTATCTGACAATCAATATTTTCATCTACATCTCAATACGGACTTCCTGTGTGCTTACTCATGCAGATTTATAATCAATACTCTTCGGCACAATACTCTTGTCAACCTTATAGTTAACTACATTTTTGTCTTCAATTTCATCTGTAACATTATCTTGATTGAAATTACAGGCTTCAATCAATTGATCAGCATGTCTACGCCATATTAAACCTTCATTTACAATTTTTACAATGTAGTTTCGGCAACCTACCACTTCTTCAATCTTACATTTTTGCCATACTCGTTTATTTGGATTTCTGTAATCTCGAGCATAAGCTATTTCACCGACATCAAAGTATACCTCCCTACCACTAGGTTTAGAATAGCTAGGCTTACAATCAAGTGTAGATTCTTTCAAACAATGAAATCGATTTCTCACATTCCTACCAAACATTCTGTAAGAAGGAGACTCATTAGTAATCCAATGTGGAGTATTTCTATAAGTGAACAAAAATCTACTTATCAAAGTATCAATGGAACAACCTTTGTTTTTTACATCACTTAATAACTTAGACAAAGAATACTTAAACGTTTTTACAGCATTTTCTGCCGCACCATTGGTTGCGGGATGAAACGGAGCAGATGTTATATGTTTAATCTTATTAGCAGTACAAAATTTTACAAATTCTTGTGAAACAAATTGTCTTCCATTATCACTAACCAACGTTTTTGGAATACCAAATCTAGCAAATATTTCTCTCAATTTTTCAATAGTAGCTTCAGAATCAATTCTATTCATTTTATAAACTTCTGGCCACTTAGAAAAACTATCAGTTACAATCAAATATTGCTTATTATTAATTGGACCCAAAAAATCAACATGAATTCTTTCAAATACTTCTTTTGTTTCAGGCCAATTTACTACCTCGCATTTTTGTAGTTTTTGTCTACTAGACATACAAACATCACAACTTTTACAACATTTTTCAATAGAATCATCCAAATTTGGCCACCAGAAATAACCTCTAGCCAAACTTTTCATTTTCGACATACCCATATGGGTGGAATGAAGTTCATTTAGCAATTGCAATCTAAATTTTTCAGGCATTACAATTCTGTAACCCCACATAATAGCTCCATTTTCAATGTTCAATTCAGATTTTCTTACAAAATAAGGTTTCAATTCAGGTGAATTACAATTTTCTGACCAACCTAACTGTATACAATGCATAACTTTACTTAGAATTTTGTCGTTTCTAGTAGCAATACAAATCTGGTCGCTATCAATAGGAATACAATCACTTACCAAATTTACATAATCATTGACAAATTTTTCAGTTTCATCATTCAAATCAACATCATTAATAGGTAAACGAGAAAAACAATCAGCAAAAATTTTAGTACCATTTACATATTGAATTTCATAATCATATTCAGACAAATACAGAGCCCATCTCTGTAGACGGTTTGAACCCATCAGCGGAATACCTCTATTCTCACCGAACAATGCTAACAAAGGTCTATGATCAGTTACTAGAATGAATTTTCTACCCAATAAATATTGAGAAAATTTCTGTACAGACCAGTAAATTGCTAATGCTTCTTTGTGTATGACAGAATAATTCTTTTCGGCAAGAGTCAACACTCTAGATACAAAGCATATTGGTTTCTCTTCACCATTGTCAAATACATGGGCTGAAACCCCAGCAATACCTTTACTGCTAGCATCACAAATCAATTTTACAGGTAATTCTGGATTGTAATGAACTAGAACTAAATCTGACGACATTACGTTTTTGACTTCAATAAAAGATTGTTCACAATCCTTGGTCCATACAAAATTAACATTCTTTTTCAATAAACTATACAAAGGACTCAAGATTTTTGACAATTGTGGAACAAATTTACCATAGTGGTTACACATACCAATGAAAGAGCGTACCTCCACTACGTCAGAAGGCCTAGGAGCATCCACAATAGAGCTAACCTTACTAGGATCTTTTCTTATTCCTACAGGATCTATGATGTGACCTAAATACGAGATTTCTTTTTCAAAAAACTTGCATTTATCAAAATTCAAACGAAACCCTGCATCTCGCAGCTTAGTAAAAACACATCTTAAATCATGAAAATGCTCTTTGTCATCTTTACCTGTAATAATTACATCATCAAGAAAATTCTTTACACCACTCAACCCTTGTAAAACTCTCTCTAATTCTTTCTGAAATATTGCACAAGCTGGCTTGACACCAAATGGTAAATGATTTGGAACAAATAATCCTTTATGTGTACTCCAAGCAAGCATCATTTTTGTTTCATCACCTAGTTCTAATTGATTGTATGCATTTTTTGAGAAATCCAACTTAGTAAACTTTTCACCACCTTGTAGTGCTTGGAATATTTCGTCAATTCTGGGCATAACATGATTTACATCCTCAAGATATTTATTAACAGTAACTTTGTAGTCAGCACATAATCGTATGTCAAAATTAGGTTTAAGAACAGGAACTAGAGGTGTACCCCATTCGGAGTTATCCACCTTGGAAATACAAACTTCACTCTCTAATCTATCTATCTATTGCTGTATTTCCATAAGGTCTATAGTTTCAATCAGGTACTTGTGGATGAGAATACTGCGTGAGGTCTACTGTTCACAGAACTACTAGTAATTATTATTAAACGAAAATCCAAATTAAATGCAATATTTAGCCCGAAGACTTCTACTTCTACTGCAACCGGGTAAACAGGTAGATGGAAATTACATGAGCGCTATTATTCAAAAAAGATTTTCTCGGGCTGACAAATAATTCTTGAATAGTAGCGCTCATCAAATTTTCATTTACCCTGTTGTCAATATTTGCAGCTGTTCAAAATGGCAACTGATTGAAGTTACAAGAAAAACTAAAAAACTAAAACTTCAATCAACCGCCATTTCGGATGCAAGCATCATAGAACTTTTTTATTGATAGCATCTTTCTTGTTTTAAAAAGGCATTTAAAATGATGTACTACACACAATGGGTGTTTACATTTAAAGTATTTGAGTTACAATCCCTAATAAGTCACCCCCCTGGTAAGTGGTAAATTCAGTTATACGTAAAAAGGTAGAGTATTCGACCAATAACTTATCCTGAAAGTTACAGTATTATAATATCTACAACAGTCTCCAACTTATTGAAGGGATCCCATACTTATGCACTCTGTGTAATGAAGAATATCGGGGACCGAGCTTAGCTCTGGAGTACAAAAGCATAAACAATTTATTACGAAAAAAGAAACTATAATAACATTCATACAGAAATTTTCTATCTAATCACAGTAAATTGAGATTGTTTCCCAGAAGATCGAATGCAAAAATTTCCCTCACAAAGACCCAGTTGCACAAAAGCCGGTTAAATTTAAATTCTGATTAACTTCATGTGAACCAAATCAGAGAAGACCATTTCAAAAAGATGGATCTACTGGAATTAATCAGGATTGAAAATAGCCCGGCTTCTTTGCAACTGGCACTCATTTGCAACCGGTACCTGATTGAATGATTACAATAGTTCAACAGCTGAGTCATAATTATGACACAGTCCCACACACATGAACTCGCTCACTCACTTCTATCACCAACAGACAACGATATAATTATTATCATCTGTTTTCCCAAGGATGAATAATGATTATCATTCTAATATGTCCTTCAGCGAGTTGTCTCAGGGATGAGACCTAGTGCAATCAAATCTTTATATTATAAACCTACTATGTTCTGAATTTAGTGAGAATCGTTAGAGCCGTTTTCGAGATACGGTGAAATACAAACATATTAACAGAAGTTGCTATTTAAATAGTATAGGATAAGAATATTACCTACCTTTGCAATATATCTGGTTCACTGTCATGAAATGATGTGAAAAATGAAGTAGAAAGAGCTCGCTCTTCAAACTTCTGTACTGATTATGCTGGTAACCATTATCATGATGAATTCTAAAAATATAAATTAATCTGACAGAGAAAAATATTACTCCGCAATCGGCAACAATTACCGGTCTAGTAATTACAACAATTGCTATCAGCAACCTGTGATTATTTTGTGATTTCCCTACTCACCTGATAGCTTCTAATTCTTCCACTGTCTATTCAGGGAAGAAATTGACTTGTTCTTTTCTAGAAATTACCTGATTTTCTCTGAGAAATCGCTGGTGATATAAGTGAGCTATAATCAGGGGAAAAAAGAAGCAAATCAGGCTAAAATCTACTTCTAAATTAGTACCTACATTGTAATCTTCTATTCTGATTATGTATATTATTATTGTACTGTTACTCAGGGATTTTTATCATGATTGAAGTCGTCATCATGATTGGAGTATTTTTCCATAAAATAGTTGGAACTGTAATAGGTGTGTTACACTTTTGATCCAACACTTCTCCGGTAAAGAACACTGACAGCTATCCTAAAAATCATATTGCATTCGAGATCATATTTGCAGTTTTTTTGGTAATAAAAGTTGAAAGACGTTCGGATTCATTTGAGATAGATTTTATGTGAACGGTCAAGACTTTTGGTAAACGTGAACATCTAAATAACAAGGCGAGAGTCTCCCTAATTTTGAATATATATTAACAAATCAGTTGAAAGCATTCCGTTCTGAGCTGGTTGATCCACAAATAATTGCATATAATGGAAGAAGAAATGGAGGAGGTGAGATTTAGTTTTTAAGAGGAAATAAGATCAGCTTTGGAGTCTGATATTTTTAGGATATTTCAACTACAACAACATAAACCTTAAATTTGAAAAACCTTGTTAAATTATATAGAAAAATCTTGAATAATTTTGATTGTCATCGCATAATATGAAGATCAGTGAAACAAACTCCTTGAATCATCATACTGTATATATTCTGTTAAAAATTACAAAAAATCTTATAATTTTCATGTTTTATTTATTTATTGTGAAAAACACTTATATAATCATTATAATATAATATTGTGATGATCACTTTTGAACAACTAATTACGACATAGCAGTCAGGTATTTATAAATAAAAGCTATTAGCTTCTACTCACATTAGTGGAGTGCTTTCGGACACTAGGCCCATCATCATCCGAAGGCCTAGGCCTAGTGTCCGAAAGCACTCCACTAATGTGAGTAGAAGCTAATAGCTTTTATTGACCGACGGAAGTGAGGTCTAAGATGCAAGTCAACGGTTTGGCATTTCTCTGTATGTTTAAATGTTTATATGATGCGCATTTACGGCGAAACGCGGTAATAGATTTTCATAAAATTTGACAGGTTTGTTCCTTTTTTAATTGTACATCGACGTATGTACAAGGTTTTGGGAAATTTCGCATTTTAAGGATAATATTAAAGGAAAAAGGAGCCTCCTTCATAGGCCAATATTAGAGTAAAAATATGGTGTGGCGCACTCACACAACATTCCTTGCCGTTATGAAAATTGATCATCTGACGCTGGTGTTCCCGCGCATGCTAGTTTACTATTCAAAGATCTGAGCCAGCTGGTGACAGGACAATAACGCTGGAGACATACGAGGTCTGCTATCTCTTCATAGTGAATCATTTAATAGAATCAACAGTTATTTGCAATCTGATAATCACATTTTCTCGAATTTCGAGCTTATTTTCAATTTTAGGTGAAAATGTTACTGAACATTAATTGTAGAGATTTTCATGTTCAATCTTCTCCACTCTTTTTTTTTTTTTGTTTAAATTGTATCTGAAGCCTGATAATTGAGAATCTAGAATCAAACTTTGCATAGATGGGGCGGAGCTCCTGAAATTTTTACAGATATGGGACTTGTGGCAGTTGATAGAGCTTATCGATGACTATTTCAGGTATAACTTTAATCAAAATTGTTGGAGCCGTTTTCGAGAAAATCGCGAAAAAACCCTGTTTTTGACAACATTTTCGCCATTTCAGCCGCCATCTTGAATCGCATTTGATCGAAATTGTTCGTGTCAGTTCCTTATATTGTAAGAGCCTTACGTTCCAAATTTCAAGTCATTCCGTTAATTGGGAGATGAGATATCGTGTACACAGACGCACATACACTCATACACACACACACACACACACACACACACACACACACACACACACACACACACACACACACACACACCACACACACACACACAGACCAATACCCAAAAACCACTTTTCTGGACACAGGGTACCTTGAAATGTATAGAAATTTAGAAATTGGGGTACCTCAATTTTTTCGGAAAGCAATACTTTCCTTACCTATGGTAATAGGGCAAGGAAAGTAAAAATACTATTGTTTTTAAAATATTATTGGTTTTAGTGGTGTTTTTAGTTCATAAGGTTGCTTACAGATCAAAAAACTCACTGAAAAAACTCTTGTCCCTACACAACACCTCTCAAAATCAATACAATATACCAGGAAATTATAAGCTAAATTTTAAAGATTGCAGCAAATTCTACATAGGTAAAACAGCTAGAAATTTCAATATAAGATTCAAAGAACACACAAGAGCCATTACCCATCCGTCCTCCCATTCCACCTTTGCAGAACACATTATCTCCACTGACCACACACACCCTGACATAGACAACAACCTCGAAATACTCCTTTATTCCCACAAAAACAGAAAATTAAATGTACTGGAACAGTTTGAAATATACAAACACACCAAACAACATCCAAACAATATTCTAAATGACCAAATCAACTTCTCCTCCCACACCCTGTTTGACAAACTCATTCAAATCCTCCTCCATTAACCGCCAAAACTCCCCTCCACCCCCACCAAATTTCACCCTCATAACCTAAAACACTTCAGTTTCTGTTTGGCTTGAATATGTGCAATACCAGCACGAAACGGACGTCGCCACATCAAAGAATGTGAGTGTTTTTTCACTTAAAAGTTTTACAAAATTTAATATGATGAATAATTCTATAGTCTGATTTTTACTCTTATATTGGCGTATGAAGGAGGCTCCTTTTTCCTTTTTTATTATCCTTGAAATGCAAAATTTCCAAAAACCTTGTATATACGTCGACGCGCAATTAAAAAAGGAGTATACCTGTCAATTTTCATGAAAATCCATTACCGCGTTTCGCCATAAATGCGCAACATATAAACATATAAACATTTGAACATTTAAACATTAAGAGAAATTCCAAACCGTCGACTTGAATCTTAGACCTCACTTCGCTTGGTCAATTAATTCCAAAGGGTACTATAGTTCTATTTTATAAACAATAATCTTTGTTTTAAAGTTGATACCAACATAACATAATATGGCAAAGCGTTATTTGTCACAACCAAATACTGTGTGTAAATAATTTCCACTTTCAAGCTTCAAGTGGTCTACATTGTGGCAAAGGTATACCATATTTCTGTTTCATTACATTAGAAGATCTTATATCACTACTACCCACAAGATAATAAAATTATTCATCGATTAGCATTTGAATGAATGCAATTTCCTTTTGTGGACTGGCTGGCTACTGTGGCCTAGTATAAAATGAGTGCTGCTAACCAGAGATTTTCAGTTTGGTGTGAGGGTGAGCATACCTGACTAGCAATTAGGAGGTACCGGGTTCGATTCCCGGGCTGTAAAATAATTCTTGGGTAGTAGCCATTTCCATTTAGCTGTTAACCCAATATTTGCAGTAGCAGAAGTGGTTAACAGCATTCAACTTTGAACTTTCGTTTAATAATAATTATTTATCGATTGGCATCTGAATAAATGCAATTTTTCAACAATCTCCATCTGTAAAATTATAAATTTATATACTTTGTTTTGCAGAACAGAAAAAGCCTGAGCCACATAGTCAACAAACTCTTGAAACACCTGGCCTTTCTACAACACTACCCACCAGAGTTGGTGTCAACTCGAGGCAACGTCATCTTTGCAACAATGCTGTTCATCGCTCTACAGCCAGCTCTGGCCGTTTGCACGAGTTGGCAACACTGGAATTTCAAGTCCAGGGTATCGGCAGTCGATAATCTCATATTTTCACTGGGCGCTCTATGTTTGTCCATTGATGTCTACATGCTGTCAGAGAAATTGCGCACTCTCATCAATTTGACAAGTTCCCAGTACAAATTGTACAGCATTGGTTCAAGAGTGGAAGATGATAGGAAGCAGTCTGAAATAGCAGGTGATAGAAGATTCGGTATTCTTGAAGAAAATACTTTAAAAAAATACGGAGAAGATTTGGTTCAAGAAAAAGTGAGAAGTTTGGGGGGAACCTTTACCTCTAAAGAGCACAAGAGGACTTGGGTGAATCGTGAAAACGATAATGGTACAAAAGTGGGAGACAGTAATTTCTATGATGGAAATCATTTGAAAGAAGCAGATATCCTTGAAGAGAAAACAGAGGATTTCTATGGTAGAAATAGACACATCGAAGTTGTGGAAATGTATGATGGAGAAACAGAATTATTCGAACAGAAAGATGGGAGGGAGGATGAAATTATTAATTCGGAAACAAGAGAATATTTTAATGAAAAAAGGAAAGTGTCAGCATATTTTAATAGTGTGGAAAGATCTAAAGCTAATAGAATGTCCATCAGGAACCATGTTAGTTGCAATTTTAAAATTGGACCTACCAATGAAGAAAAACTAGGGGACATGGAAGGTTCAAGATTTGGAATGAACAGTGGCAAAAATGTCCACAGTGACTATTTTTTAAAAAAGAAACAAAAACTTATAGAAAAAGTCTCTCTGGAAGGATGTAGACGAGCTGAAACCACTGCCAATGTGATCACGTCTTTTTTCTCCAGTTTCACTCTGATTCCTTTATCCGGTATTCTCTTCTACTTCCTCCGCCTTGAATCTGTCGGAAATCTTCCTCTTCCCTT
Source organism: Nilaparvata lugens (assembly GCF_014356525.2). Taxonomy (NCBI): domain Eukaryota; kingdom Metazoa; phylum Arthropoda; class Insecta; order Hemiptera; family Delphacidae; genus Nilaparvata; species Nilaparvata lugens. Next base: position 62,154,997 of record NC_052507.1, read on the forward strand.
CATCATCTATTCTCCATTCTCCTTTTCACTAAACATCACCGGATTCTTCGAGTATTTTCTTTTGGCTTCAGTGGAACTGTTCTATATCTACTACACAGCTGTGCTAGCGACAACCGTTCATGTCATACAAACGTTGTCTATAAATAATTTGATTGGAGAGATGCGGCTATTTCATTTGAACGCTCAAGAAATTGATGGAGTGTTTGAGAGTGTGTTAGATGACGTACAGAATGAACTCAGACTGCGTTTAGTCGTCAGAGAACTTGCCATACATCATCAAACTATATTCAGGTAAGTGATAACGCAGTCTCCTCTAAGGCTCAACTCACACTTGCGCGACTCAAGTCGAGGAGAGACTGGGACTCTAGTCACGCAGCATGTGTTTTCAAATGGCGTGGTCGCGGAGACTAGAATCGACTGGTCTGAATGTCACCATTTGAAAACACATGCTGAGTCGAGAAGAGACTTGAGTCGCGTGAGTGTGTGTTGAGCCTAATAGAGCATAGGGGACTCTGTAGTAATAACCATGATTTTTCAATTTCAATCAAATTTATTGAAGAAAACTTCTCAGATATAACTTTTTACTTTCCTTGTCCTATTACCATAGGTAAGGAAAGTATTGCTTTCCAAAAAAAATTAAGGTACCCTAATTGCAAGTCTATACGTTTCAAGGTCCCCTGAGTCCAAAAACATGATTTTTTGTGTAGTTGAGAAGTTGATATTGAGGTAGCCTAATTATTCATGTTAAATGGAAAAAATACTGAGAAATTGTCAAAAACTACTGATTTTATTGAGTTAGAAAGACTGGTTTCGGTTGTTACACCATTGTCAATCTCGGATAAACTCCGATTTCTAACTATATAATATTGATTTATTTTCCACAACAATTCACAATAAGTACTATTAAAAACATAATGGATACTCTATAAATAATACATTAAGTATGTAGTAAAAATAAAACTTCCATTAAAATCTGTGGTTTTTGACAATTTCTTAGTATTTTTATTCAATCGCAGAAATAAGTTGAAAATAATATTGAATATGACAATGTAGTTAAAGCAATTTCTACACCAGAGTTATCAACAAAATGCTGTTCATAAATAGTTTTTTTCAAGTTATCAATTGTTTCTATAGAGATAGAAAATATTGCTGTGCTTTTTAAGAAATTCACAAATAGTTCTTTCAAGTTATCAATTTTTTCTATAGAGATAAAAAATATTGCTGTGCTTTTTAAGAAATTCACAAATAGTTCTTTCAAGTTATCAATTTTTTCTATAGAGATAAAAAATATTGCTGTGCTTTTTAAGAAATTCACAAATAGTTCTTTCAAGTTATCAATTGTTTCTATGGAAATGAAAAATATTGCTGTGCTTTTTAAGAAATTGGCAAGTGTCCAAAATGTGTTGAAATCTGGAAACTCTGGTGTAAACGCGGATTAATGCAGACACAGGCTCAGAATCAGCATTTCACAATAATATAATATATTCTAGGATAAAGACAAATCACAGTATACTAGTAGTTCTGTGAACAGTAGACCTCACGCAGTATTCTAATCCACAAGTACCTGATTGAAACTATAGACCTTATGGAAATACAGCAATAGACTGGCTTCTCCACACATTTGTGTAATCACTTGTCAGCTGATTGATTTATGATGAATAATTCTATAGTCTGATTTTCACTATAATATTGGCGTATGAAGGAGGCTCCTTTTTCCTTTTATAATATCCTTGAAATACAAAATTTCCAAAAACCTTGTATATACTGTCACGTGGTAATTTGAAACCACCAAATATTTCTAAATGAGCCAATAAAATGTAATAGAACTATAAAATTGGAAAGAAGGTTAGACCTATCTAAAGAGTAAATCAACTCAAATCAAGTATTATTAGTGATTAGGAGTAATAGCATTATCAACAAACGATAAGAAAACATGTATTATTGTGATTTAATAATTATGAGAACCCATTGGTAAGATCAAAAAATTATAAAGCGGCATAATTATTATTGGCGGATTACAAAAAAATAAAATAAAATGCATGAACATTGAGGTTAGAGTTACTTGTTTACGTTTTGAAAAGAATAGTCGATCTTGGATAAATCGATAATTATCCGAACCAATACTGAACGAATCAGCTGATTATTCGATCAACCCATATGACCGGTTGAATCATATAAAATTCACTCATAAAGAATATATTATGTATACTAAAGGAAGTCGATGTGTAGAATTACAAACAACTATTATTTCTATATAAATATTTATTACAATCTAAAAAAGCATGATAAATCAAGAGTATACAAAACTCATATAAAAAACTAAATGTATTATCTATTAAAATCGTATGTTACGATTTATTTATGAATTCAATTTAAGATAAACACTCCATATATTTGTATGAAAACTTCTTTTATTTAATTTTTTCTATTATAAAGCCGAGGAAGCCCTGATTCCCAAGGCAACCAATTGTATTGAGTCTATTAAATTGAAGGCCAATCAGAGAGTAGCTTATAGAATTATTCTAGGAAGAAGCAAATTTTTCTGAAAACCTCTTTCTTCTGGCTTAAGATCCTGACCCGAGAGGATGCACATGGAGTTTAGGGTTTTTTTTCTTCTTCCTTTTAAAAAATTTTTAATGAATTATTAAGCCAAACCCTTTTTTAAATGTAATGTATGTTTGTTGAATGTTAATTGTTTGTGAACTCAGTGCTGTCAAGGAGTTCGTAATTGTAAAGATTCCCATAAAAATAGCTTTAATTCGAAAGAAACTTATAAAAATCTGGATCACGCGTTAGCCCAGCAGTGACGAAAAGGAGCCTACCCAATTAATTATTGGAAATAATTAATTCAATCCACGAGAACATCTAGAACTTCAGTCAGTGAGTGATAAGTCAAACCAAATGAGCTCATTTTTTCTACGTTCAGTGGGGTAATAATTAATAAAAAAGCGCTATTCCTATTAATTTGAATTAAAATTAAGAGTCACCACGTGTTGAACAATATCACATAGTTCATAAGAACATTTATAAATTTATTTATTATATGTAGGAAGCTTACTTCCATGCACAGCCCGAACTCATATAAATCCCTGAGATCTCATGTTTGAATATTAATTTATTAATTATAAATTTGTTTGTTGAACCAAGTATAGTATATCAAACCTATAGACCGAACAGGTTTTTATTTGCAGAATTTCGCATTGATTGGAAGTCTAAATATCAGCATTAAATATAATATATTTATAAATTTGAAACATACTATTGTGAATATTAGCGAAACCTGTGATAATTACTCAGATTCTAGAAAACATTTATTTAAGTAAATTATAGTTATATCGAATATTTTATGCATATCTGTTTTATGGGAATATATTTTGTGTTTTATGTCAGCATACAAACTTATAGAATTTTTTATTATATCCTAACTCATCTTGTGTTATATAGTTTGAGCTGTTTTGGTACCAACAAATATTTAGCAGCACTTAAAATTATTGAATCAAATAATATTAACCTTATTCAAAGCACTCAATATTTATCATCCTTTGATGATATTCATTCTATCAGCCAGAACAAGTATATTAAGAAATTATATTAATAAGGTTCCAGTTATATCATATAAGGATCCAGAGAGCTTCAAGAACTGGCGTTGTAAGTTCTAAGGAATTTTGAAAGGGTATATTGGTGAATACTTGTATTCACGACGAGCGTTTTAAGAATCAACTAGAAACAACTATAGTTGGTCCTGATTATTCTCTAGTGGTACATGGTTACTGATAATCAGTCATCAAATATTCTTTCAATTTCCTTACTGGTATTCTTCAAGAACTTCATAGAAGCAGCGGTAAGAATTACCAATTACCGATCACTGAACCTTATGGTGATTATTTGTATTTATAAAGTTTATGTTTCTACCACTGAGCTAGAGCTGAGGTTTGAACCCAGTAATTTTGCGAGCCGGAAGGCCTTAATTTTTTGTGAATTTATTCGCAAAAGAGGGAATTTGGAGACTGCTCTTATAAATACCAGAAACATCGTATTAACTGTGAAGGAATTACAATCCACAACTTCACACAATGGCACCCAACCAGTGGAGCGTGATGAAAAGCTTACCTACTCAATCTCACTATCAATGATTAATGAAATTATTGATAAACCTGAAAACTGCAAGAAGCATAATCTGAAGTTGATTCAACAAGATATATCTGATAATCTATTGTAAGTTTCTGGCTAAAATAATTGAGTTGCTCTTCAAATTAAAATTTTTTAAGCTGCATAAATACAGACAAACTGTATCACACGAGTTTGATAACATAATTCTCATAATAGAGAAAATTGGATGGAAATTTCCATAAAAGTTATAGTAAAAATTTGATTTTGATCTTTGAATCTAGACATTGTATGCTGACCAGGGTTATAGGTTATTTGAGGCATTATAATACTATCGTTATTCAGGAGGATAAGACCCTAATTAAAATTTTAAGAACTATATTAGTGTAATTTGTAAGCCATACCTGTCTATTGATGTCCGTTTAGTAATATATGTACATGACACTTGAAACTTTTAACACCACACAATTTTATCCAGAATAGGCACTATCACTGAATTTATTTTGATATTTCTGAAATTTGGCAACACACTTGGCACTTTATTCGAAGTAATCCATAATAACGTCACCATGAACCAGTCGCCAGCTAACTCACAAATTTCCTACTTCAGCGACCACCCCCAAAATTATGTAGCTACGACACCGGTCACTCAACAACCTCAGGACAATGCAGCGGAGACCCCACGAGAGAGAGAGGGAGGCAGCATATGCTCCATCAATTTCGACCCGCAAAACTTGGCCCAATTGTCTTCTACGAAGATCGATAACGTCGTTGACACGATTAATTCCGATGAGAGTCCGGCTGAGGGAGATGAGAGAGTGAGGGCGTCCAACTCGGTGCCGGCGTCTCCGCAGATCGCTCCAAGTGTCGCCGAGGGAACAGAGAGTGCCGCCACCCAATCGCCACCTGACATGACCAGTCAACCACCACCCGCCGCCACCAACCTGGAAAAACGCAATATTACCTTAGACTCTTCAGTTGGCTGTGTTACAAATCACCTAATGAATGATTCCTCGAGTGAGTTTAAACTCATGATCAACCAAGCCATGGCAGAGTTGATGAAAGAGATAAAAGCAAGCCAGGATAAAGGGGAAGAAAATACCAAAATCATACAAAAAGATGTCAAAGCTGTACAAGGAAGTGTGGAAAAAATGGAAGAGAAAGTTGAGGGAAAATTCTCTGAATTCAAGGAAGAAATGAAAAATATGATAGACATTAAAATAGATACGCAATCTACAATCATCAAAAAATTAGAGACCCGTATAGATGACGTCACCTGTCAGATAAACGAACGGTTGGATGACGTACCAAAGGAAGTTAAAAAACAGGTGGACGTATTGAGTAAGGAGCTGGGCACCGCTATCATGGGAACTGTCATGGGAAAGGTGTTAGAAAATAAGGGCGAGATAGAGTCGAAAGTGGAGGAAAATAATAAGAAAATAATAGAGATAGTCAAGGAACAAAGTAACGTGCAGGCATGTATGGCAAATTTAGCGGAGGAGGGGGCAAAATCAAGTGAGAGATACGGCATGTTGGAGAATGCTATAGGCGGACAGCAATTGAAGCTAACCGGATTATATGATGAAATGAATGCAAATAAGAAAATTATGAATGATAAATGGATCGCAAGTGAAGAACGAGTCTCCAGAATAGAGACACGTATGGAAAACATCCCAGTCAATCGGACGCATTACACACCAACAGAAACAATAAACGGCACTCAACTCTTCCAAAGTCTGGGAAAATTCGATAATTCCTACCGTCATATGCAACCCAGACCATTCATAGATCAAATAAAAGCTATTCAGGAATTGATACCCACCTCTTGGTTAGTATGGCGCTTCCAACTGTCCAGTCTACTACTTGGCGAGCCGCTGATGTTTTTCCAGAGCCGGATGCGAGATATCAACAGCCTGGAGGACTTCATCTCCCAATTCCTGCAGCAGTATTGGAGTAAACGTAAACAGATGGACGCACTATCAGAAATTATTTTATGCACTTATGATAGCAGAAATGGACAATCCTACACTGATTTTATAACAGATTTGATGAATAGAAACTATCAGTTAGAAGAATATCTAGCTGATTCATCACTGGTCCACATATTAACAAAAAAGCTTCCTTTCAATGTTCGTATGACACTGGCAGTATCTTCGATTTCCAGTTGTGAAGAACTGATAGAACATTTACATTCTATCCAATCAGCTACTTCTGAGCCAAATCATATAAATAAACAAGCAAGAAATTTTAATCAGCAAAATAGTAATTTCAAACAAAACAGTAATAATGAAAATCATATAACAAATGCTAGAGCAAATGCGCAAAGAGCGAAGTATACTGAAAATAATAACAGAGTTCAATCATTTGATAATAATTATAGAAATAAGTTTCAATACCGAAACAGTAAACAGCATCACAAAGAGGCATATTATGATAACAGAGATCACTGGAATAGAAATAATAAACGGAAAATAACCTTCACAAAACAGGACGAAAATAAACAAAATCATAACCAAACAAATACATCTTATACAATAGCACATACAACAAGGACAACACAAAATCAACATGCAAATGACCCACCACCAGACACACAGGAGCCCATACAAGACAGCCTACCACACAAAACCGCCGCCCGCCATGCACTTGAAACGCCCTGTAAACATCAATCCCTCTTGAGCCTTATATTTCCCACTGAAGAACCATCACCGCAGGAAGAGCAACCCGCCACCGAGGAACACCAGGTTACAGTAGAGGAATTATGTAATATGGAGCCCACATGCGATCAACCCATTTTGAACGTCACACCCGCGCATCAAGGGACCACCACCAAGCATCCGCGCACCGAGCCTACACCCGCGCATCAATCGACCCCACCGAGGCACACCAAGGACGGAGAGGACGGCATTACGGAGAAAAGAGGCATGCACCGCAAGGCCCGGAGGCGGAAAGTCAGGCGGAAGAAAAAGAAGTACCGCACGCGACGATGGAGGCCGCATGCACGTTTTAAACGCCCGAGGAGGACACCGGACCGAAACCAGGATGGAGGACCGGAGATCGACGGCATACATCCGCGGCACATTCGCTTTAAAGCAGAAGATCAGCGATGTGACCGGCAAAATGGACATAATAAATGGAGTGAAACTGGAGCTACTGGAAGGACTAATATGGATTCATACAGGGATAAAAACGGAACTGAAAGGAAAACTACAATTGAAACATGCATGGATGATAATAATAAAGTGGACTACGTATTGAGCTTGATGAAGGATAAACAGTGTTTAAGAAGAGTAAAAGATATAAGAAATTATAATAAGAGAGTGAAAGTACCTGACTATTACATGTTGAGAGATTATATTGTTAAAGAAATGATAAATGTTCTGATATATTGTATACTATTTGTTATGGCTGTGATATGGATAAAGGACTGCGTTGTAGGTATGATAGAAAATATTATGTTGTTGTTATTAGAAGAATCTATTATTGATGATGGGAAAGGTAATATTATAAAAATGTTTATTGTTGTGAGCCTACTAATTTATAACGAACTGAAACCAAGAATATTAAATGAAAGTGAGAGGAAAAATGCATTAAGACTACAAGATGATTGGAAAAAGAATGGACTGAAATATATAACCATTAAGGAAGCTAAGAATTGTTTGAAAAGGTATACAAGATACCGAGGTTTTATATTTATGAAGAATAAATCATCATAAGGACAGCCTCATCTATAAATAACAACCGGACAGCAGCCGTAACTGAACGTAATACCGTTCAGTTGTATGAAGAAAGCAAACCAAATTTAACTTGGTGGGAAAATATTTCTAATCTCAAACCGTATTATCGAGACAATAAGCGATAAGAATATAAACAATAATATTTGGATTCATGGACCTACCTGTCAACAAATACGTACCAAACAAACACCAGGCAACACACTTATTTCGCAGACGAGTATCCACTTCGAACAACAACACCTGAAAATAAAGAAATAAAAAATTTAGAAACCATTTTTTACCACCTTTCTTACTAATGAAACAAGAGAATAAATAACTTCTAATGTTAAAAGCCAACTTACCTTCATGTAGCAGGAAGAAACATCAAGATGGCGACAAGTGACAAGCCGAAGCCAACGTAAACCAGCTGTACACTACGAAAACCAGAGCAGTCAATGCCTATTAAATCATCAAAGTTGATACCCCGAATAAGAAGATCAAGTGTCATATAAATGTGAATTGCATGTAGAGATATTATAAAAATATTATATTATTATTATTTATGTATAAACTATTAAGAAAATCATTAAAATTATCCGCCAAATGATCAAACCGCATAGTTACCACCAAAAGCATTAATCCCAAGTCTCAATGTATTAGAGGAATAAGAAGTTCTTGTTGATAAAACCTACCAAAGATTATCCTTAAAAATATCCATTATATGAAAACAAAGCCCAATTTCTGCAAGAGAATGAAATGAAAATGTACAAATCACTGTTCTATGTTGAGGGAGAAAATATGTTATACTCTGCAAGTCGGAGAATTATCAGTTTGTTAGGTTGGCAATGATTTTGCACCAACATTCAAATATGCTTCTGGCCTGAGGGCAGAGCGTGGATCAGAAAAAAGATTTATATTATGTATGGAGGAGGAGATAGTTTATATTGTGTATTGTGTGTAGAAGGAGATTGGCCGATGTAAGGCGTATGTATTTGAATTGAATTTATTTATTGTTGTATATGCTGTTGAATTGTTAGGAGGTAAGATTCTCAGTAGAGTTATTAGCAGACTTTGTAACATATATGATTTCTGATCCAAAACCAACTGGATCATAAAATTTATATTATATTCTCGAATTGTCGTTTTAAATCAGAAATCAGAGGGCGTTTTGTGTCACGTGGTAATTTGAAACCACCAAATATTTCTAAATGAGCCAATAAAATGTAATAGAACTATAAAATTGGAAAGAAGGTTAGACCTATCTAAAGAGTAAATCAACTCAAATCAAGTATTATTAGTGATTAGGAGTAATAGCATTATCAACAACGATAAGAAAACATGTATTATTGTGATTTAATAATTATGAGAACCCATTGGTAAGATCAAAAAATTATAAAGCGGCATAATTATTATTGGCGGATTACAAAAAAATAAAATAAAATGCATGAACATTGAGGTTAGAGTTACTTGTTTACGTTTTGAAAAGAATTAGTCGATCTTGGATAAATCGATAATTATCCGAACCAATACTGAACGAATCAGCTGATTATTCGATCAACCCATATGACCGGTTGAATCATATAAAATTCACTCATAAAGAATATATTATGTATACTAAAGGAAGTCGATGTGTAGAATTACAAACAACTATTATTTCTATATAAATATTTATTACAATCTAAAAAAGCATGATAAATCAAGAGTATACAAAACTCATATAAAAACTAAATGTATTATCTATTAAAATCGTATGTTACGATTTATTTATGAATTCAATTTAAGATAAACACTCCATATATTTGTATGAAAACTTCTTTTATTTAATTTTTTCTATTATAAAGCCGAGGAAGCCCTGATTCCCAAGGCAACCAATTGTATTGAGTCTATTAAATTGAAGGCCAATCAGAGAGTAGCTTATAGAATTATTCTAGGAAGAAGCAAATTTTTCTGAAAACCTTTTTCTTCTGGCTTAAGATCCTGACCCGAGAGGATGCACATGGAGTTTAGGGTTTTTTTCTTCTTCCTTTTAAAAAATTTTTAATGAATTATTAAGCCAAACCCTTTTTTAAATGTAATGTATGTTGTTGAATGTTAATTGTTTGTGAACTCAGTGCTGTCAAGGAGTTCGTAATTGTAAAGATTCCCATAAAAATAGCTTTAATTCGAAAGAAACTTATAAAAATCTGGATCACGCGTTAGCCCAGCAGTGACGAAAAGGAGCCTACCCAATTAATTATTGGAAATAATTAATTCAATCCACGAGAACATCTAGAACTTCAGTCAGTGAGTGATAAGTCAAACCAAATGAGCTCATTTTTTCTACGTTCAGTGGGGTAATAATTAATAAAAAAGCGCTATTCCTATTAATTTGAATTAAAATTAAGAGTCACCACGTGTTGAACAATATCACATAGTTCATAAGAACATTTATAAATTTATTTATTATATGTAGGAAGCTTACTTCCATGCACAGCCCGAACTCATATAAATCCCTGAGATCTCATGTTTGAATATTAATTTATTAATTATAAATTTGTTTGTTGAACCAAGTATAGTATATCAAACCTATAGACCGAACAGGTTTTTATTTGCAGAATTTCGCATTGATTGGAAGTCTAAATATCAGCATTAGATATAATATATTTATAAATTTGAAACATACTATTGTGAATATTAGCGAAACCTGTGATAATTACTCAGATTCTAGAAAACATTTATTTAAGTAAATTATAGTTATATCGAATATTTTATGCATATCTGTTTTATGGGAATATATTTTGTGTTTTATGTCAGCATACAAACTTATAGAATTTTTTATTATATCCTAACTCATCTTGTGTTATATAGTTTGAGCTGTTTTGGTACCAACAAATATTTAGCAGCACTTAAAATTATTGAATCAAATAATATTAACCTTATTCAAAGCACTCAATATTTATCATCCTTTGATGATATTCATTCTATCAGCCAGAACAAGTATATTAAGAAATTATATTAATAAGGTTCCAGTTATATCATATAAGGATCCAGAGAGCTTCAAGAACTGGCGTTGTAAGTTCTAAGGAATTTTGAAAGGGTATATTGGTGAATACTTGTATTCACGACGAGCGTTTTAAGAATCAACTAGAAGCAACTATAGTTGGTCCTGATTATTCTCTAGTGGTACATGGTTACTGATAATCAGTCATCAAATATTCTTTCAATTTCCTTACTGGTATTCTTCAAGAACTTCATAGAAGCAGCGGTAAGAATTACCAATTACCGATCACTGAACCTTATGGTGATTATTTGTATTTATAAAGTTTATGTTTCTACCACTGAGCTAGAGCTGAGGTTTGAACCCAGTAATTTTGCGAGCCGGAAGGCCTTAATTTTTTGTGAATTTATTCGCAAAAGAGGGAATTTGGAGACTGCTCTTATAAATACCAGAAACATCGTATTAACTGTGAAGGAATTACAATCCACAACTTCACAATACGTCGACGCGCAATTAAAAAAGGAACATACCTGTCAAATTTCATGAAAATTTATTACCGCGTTTCGTCGTAAATGCGCAACATATAAACATTTAAAAATTAAGCAAAACCGTCGACTTGAATCTTAGACCTCACTTTGCTCGGTAAAAAGTTTTAATCTCAACTCTCAATAACTCTAATCTATAGATCACAATAGCTCTTACCTCTAAATATACTGTATATAGTGAGGTCCACGTTATAATGGCAGTGTTTCATTTGCAATGTTATTGCTATCCTTGACTATCATTCAACAAAGCGGATAGCGCTCTCTTTCTCGCTTTGCTCTGTTGACAGATCGTATTTCAACAATGTAGAGTTAATAATAAATTACCAAATTATTTCACTGTAATCATGAAAATTCATTATGAAATTATTTAAAAATATAATTTCTTGCTTTATAAAATATAATTTATTATTTCAAATGAGAATGGACAGTTAATATTTCATCAATAAACCTGTATCAGCTACCGTCTATAGAAGGCATTGACAAGACAACGTTGCTCTATCTTTCTCCACTGCCATTATAACGTGGACCTCACTATAAATTTATCAATTAGGATTCATGTGCTACTACCAAGGATAAAGAATATCCTAATATAAATATTGTTCTCAATTTTTCCAACAGGAAAGTAAGAGATTTGAACTATGGCTCTGATTTTCGAATTTTTTATGCAAACTCTTACATTTGTCTGCAAATTGTGTTTGGAATTTTCATTTTTTTGGTGAGTTGATTAACTTTTTCATGTTCTTGCTCCTTATTTTTAATCTATCAATATTTCATTAATCTTCTTTCATTGATTTATTGAAGTAATTAATCTTCTCACAATCATTGAAATTCTATGTTTTAAAAAGGCATTTAAAATGATGTACTACACACAATGGGTGTTTACATTTAAAGTATTTGAGTTACAATCCCTAATAAGTCACCCCCCTGGTAAGTGGTAAATTCAGTTATACGTAAAAAGGTAGAGTATTCGACCAATAACTTATCCTGAAAGTTACAGTATTATATCTACAACAGTCTCCAACTTATTGAAGGGATCCCATACTTATGACTCACTCTGTGTAATGAAGAATATCGGGGACCGAGCTTAGCTCTGGAGTACAAAAGCATAAACAATTTATTACGGAAAAAGAAACTATAATAACATTCATACAGAAATTTTCTATCTAATCACAGTAAATTGAGATTGTTTCCCAGAAGATCGAATGCAAAAATTTCCCTCACAAAGACCCAGTTGCACAAAAGCCGGTTAAATTTAAATTCTGATTAACTTCATGTGAACCAAATCAGAGAAGACCATTTCAAAAAGATGGATCTACTGGAATTAATCAGGATTGAAAATAGCCCGGCTTCTTTGCAACTGGCACTCATTTGCAACCGGTACCTGATTGAATGATTACAATAGTTCAACAGCTGAGTCATAATTATGACACAGTCCCACACACATGAACTCGCTCACTCACTTCTATCACCAACAGACAACGATATAATTATTATCATCTGTTTTCCCAAGGATGAATAATGATTATCATTTTAATATGTCCTTCAGCGAGTTGTCTCAGGGATGAGACCTAGTGCAATCAAATCTTTATATTATAAACCTACTATGTTCTGAATTTAGTGAGAATCGTTAAAGCCGTTTTCGAGATACGGTGAAATACAAACATATTAACAGAAGTTGCTATTTTAATAGTATAGGATAAGGATATTACCTACCTTTGCAATATATCTGGTTCACTGTCATGAAATGATGTGAAAAATGAAGTAGAAAGAGCTCGCTCTTCAAACTTCTGTACTGATTATGCTGGTAACCATTATCATGATGAATTCTAAAAATATAAATTAATCTGACAGAGAAAAATATTACTCCGCAATCGGCAACAATTACCGGTCTAGTAATTACAGCAATTGCTATCAGCAACCTGTGATTATTTTGTGATTTCCCTACTCACCTGATAGCTTCTAATTCTTCCACTATCTATTCAGGGAAGAAATTGACTTGTTCTTTTCTAGAAATTACCTGATTTTCTCTGAGAAATCGCTGGTGATATAAGTGAGCTATAATCAGGGGAAAAAAGAAGCAAATCAGGCTAAAATCTACTTCTAAATTAGTACCTACATTGTAATCTTCTATTCTGCTTATGTATATTATTATTGTACTGTTACTCAGGGATTTTATCATGATTGAAGTCGTCATCATGATTGGAGTATTTTTCCATAAAATAGTTGGAACTGTAATAGGTGTGTTACACTTTTGATCCAACGCTTCTCCGGTAAAGAACACTGACAGCTATCCTAAAAATCATATTGCATCCGAGATTTTATTAAAATTTGCAGTTTTTTTGGTAATAAATGTTGGAAGACGTTCAGATTTATTTGAGAAAGATTTCATAGTAAACGTTATAAGAGGAACACTGACAGCTATCCTAAAAATCTTATTGCATTCGAGATCATATTTGCAGTTTTTTTGGTAATAAAAGTTGAAAGACGCTTTTGTTGAAAAGTTGAAAAGAAACTTTTGGATTCATTTGAGATAGATTTTATGTGAACGGTCAAGACTTTTGGTAAACGTGAACATCTAAATAACTAGGCGAGAGTCTCCCTAATTTTAAATATATATTAACAAATCAGTTGAAAACATTCCGTTCTGAGCTGGTTGATCCACAAATAATTGCATATAATGGAAGAAGAAATGGAGGAGGTGAGATTTAGTTTTTAAGAGGAAATAAGATCAGCTTTGGAGTCTGATATTTTTAGGATATTTCAACTACAACAACATAAACCTTAAGTTTCAAAAACCTTGTTAAATTACATAGAAAAATCTTGAATAATTTTGATTGTCATCGCATAATATGAAGATCAGAGAAACAAACTCCTTGAATCATCATACTGTATATATTTTGTTAAAAATTACAAAAAATCTTATAATTTTCATGTTTTATTTATTTATTGTGAAAAACACTTATATAATCATTATAATATAATATTGTGATGATCACTTTTGAACAACTAATTACGACATAGCAGTCAGGTATTTATAAATAAAAGCTATTAGCTTCTACTCACATTAGTGGAGTGCTTTCGGACACTAGGCCCATCATCATCCGAAGGCCTAGGCCTAGTGTCCGAAAGCACTCCACTAATGTGAGTAGAAGCTAATAGCTTTTATTGACCGACGGAAGTGAGGTCTAAGATGCAAGTCGACGGTTTGGCATTTCTCTGTATGTTTAAATGTTTATATGATGCGCATTTACGGCGAAACGCGGTAATAGATTTTCATAAAATTTGACAGGTTTGTTCCTTTTTTAATTGTGCGTCGACGTATACTGGTATACAAGGTTTTTGAAAATTTTGCATTTTAAGGAAAATATTAAAGGAAAAAGGAGCCTCCTTCATAGGCCAATATTAGAGTAAAAATCTGGTGTGGCGCACTCACACAACATTCCTTGCCGTTATGAAAATTGATCACCTGACGCTGGTGTTCCCGCGCATGCTAATTTACTATTCAAAGATCTGAGCCAGCTGGTGACAGGACAATAACGCTGGAGACATACGAGGTCTGCTATCTCTTCATAGTGAATCATTTAATAGAATCAACAGTTATTTGCAATTGGATAATCACATTTTCTCGAATTTCGAGCTTATTTTCAATTTTAGGTGAAAATTTTACTGAACATTAATTGTAGAGATTTTCATGTTCAATCTTCTCCACTCAAATGTTTTTATTTAAATTGTATCTGAAGCCTGATAATTGAGAATCTAGAATCAAACTTTGATGGGGCGGAGCTCCTGAAATTTTTACAGATATGGGACTTGTGGCAGTTGATAGAGCTTATCGATGACTATTTCAGGTATAACTTTAATAAAAATTGTTGGAGCCGTTTTCGAGAAAATCGCGAAAAAACCCTGTTTTTTGACAACATTTTCGCCATTTCAGCCGCCATCTTGAATCGCATTTGATCGAAATTGTTCGTGTCGGTTCCTTATATTGTAAGAGCCTCACGTTCCAAATTTCAAGTCATTCCGTTAATTGGGAGATGAGATATCGTGTACACAGACGCACATACACTCATACACACACACACACACACACACACACACACACACACACACACCAACAATACCCAAAAACCACTTTTTTGGACACAGGGGACCTTGAAACGTATAGATATTTAGAAATTGGGGTACCTCAATTTTTTTCGCAAAGCAATACTTTCCTTACCTATGGTAATAGGGCAAGGAGAGTGAAAATACTATTGTTTTTAGAATATTATTGGTTTTAGTGTTGTTTGTTGTTTTTTGTTCATAAGGTTGCTCACAGATCAAAAAACTCACTGAAAAAACTCTTGTCCCCACACAACACCTCTCAAAATCAATACAATAGACCAGGAAATTATAAGCTAAATTGTAAAGATTGCAGCAAATTCTACATAGGTAAAACAGCTAGAAATTTCAATATAAGATTCAAAGAACACACAAGAGCCATTACCCATCCGTCCTCCCATTCCACCTTTGCAGAACACATTATCTCCACTGACCACACACACCCTGACATAGACAACAACCTCGAAATACTCCTTTATTCCCACAAAAACAGAAAATTAAATGTACTGGAACAGTTTGAAATATACAAACACACCAAACAACATCCAAACAATATTCTAAATGACCAAATCAACTTCTCCTCCCACACCCTGTTTGACAAACTCATTCAAATCCTCCTCCATTAACCGCCAAAACTCCCCTCCACCCCCACCAAATTTCACCCTCATAACCTTAAACACTTCAGTTTCTGTTTGGCTTGAAAATGTGCAATACCAGCACGAAACGGACGTCGCCACATCAAAGAATGTGAGTGTTTTTTCACTTTAAGTTTTACAAAATTTAATATGATGAATAATTCTATAGTCTGATTTTTACTCTTATATTGGCGTATGAAGGAGGCTCCTTTTTCCTTTTTTATTATCCTTGAAATGCAAAATTTCCAAAAACCTTGTATATACGTCGACGCGCAATTAAAAAAGGAGTATACCTGTCAATTTTCATGAAAATCCATTACCGCGTTTCGCCGTAAATGTGCAACATATAAACATTTGAACATTTAAACATTAAGAGAAATTCCAAACCGTCGACTTGAATCTTAGACCTCACTTCGCTTGGTCAATTAATTCCAAAGGGTACTATAGTTCTATTTTATAAACAATAATCTTTGTTTTAAGAGTGGAAGATGATAGGAAGCAGTCTGAAATAGCAGGTGATAGAAGATTCGGTATTCTTGAAGAAAATACTTTGAAAAAATACGGAGAAGATTTGGTTCAAGAAAAAGTGAGAAGTTTGGGGGGAACCTTTACCTCTAAAGAGCACAAGAGGACTTGGGTGAATCGTGAAAACGATAATGGTACAAAAGTGGGAGACAGTAATTTCTATTATGGAAATCATTTGAAAGAAGCAGATATCCTTGAAGAGAAAACAGAGGATTTCTATGGTAGAAATAGACACATCGAAGTTGTGGAAATGTATCATGGAGAAACAAAATTATTCGAACAGAAAGATGGGAGGGAGGATGAAATTATTAATTCGGAAACAAGAGAATATTTTAATGAAAAAGGGAAAGTGTCAGCATATTTTAATAGTGTGGAAAGATCTAAAGCTAATAGAATGTCCATCAGGAACCATGTTAGTTGCAATTTTAAAATTGGACCTACCAATGAAGAAAAACTAGGGGACATGGAAGGTTCAAGATTTGGAATGAACAGTGGCAAAAATGTCCACAGTGACTATTTTTTAAAAAAGAAACAAAAACTTATAGAAAAAGTCTCTCTGGAAGGATGCAGACGAGCTGGAACCACTGCCAATGTGATCACGTCTTTTTTCTCCAGTTTCACTCTGATTCCTTTATCCGGTATTCTCTTCTACTTCCTCCGCCTTGAATCTGTCGGAAATCTTCCTCTTCCCTTCATCATCTATTCTCCATTCTCCTTTTCACTAAACATCACCGGATTCTTCGAGTATTTTCTTTTGGCTTCAGTGGAACTGTTCTATATCTACTACACAGCTGTGCTAGCGACAACCGTTCATGTCATACAAACGTTGTCTATAAATAATTTGATTGGAGAGATGCGGCTATTTCATTTGAACGCTCAAGAAATTGATGGAGTGTTTGAGAGTGTGTTAGATGACGTACAGAATGAACTCAGACTGCGTTTAGTCGTCAGAGAACTTGCCATACATCATCAAACTATATTCAGGTAAGTGATAACGAAGTCTCCTCTAAGGCTCAACTCACACTTACGCGACTCAAGTCGAGGAGAGACTGGGACTCTAGTCTCTTCTCGACGCAGCATGTGTTTTCAAATGGCGAGGTCGCGGAGACTAGAATCGACTGGTCTGAATGTCACCATTTGAAAACACATGCTGAGTCGAGAAGAGACTAGAGTCGACTTGAGTCGCGTGAGTGTGTGTTGAGCCTAATAGAGCATAGGGGACTCTGTGGTAATAACCATGATTTTTCAATTTCAATCAAATTTATTGAAGAAAACTTCTCAGATATAACTTTTTACTTTCCTTGTCCTATTACCATAGGTAAGGATAGTATTGCTTTCCAAAAAAAATAAGGTACCCTAATTGAAAGTCTATACGTTTCAAGGTCCCCTGAGTCCAAAAACATGATTTTTTGTGTAGTTGAGAAGTTGATATTGAGGTAGCCTAATTATTCATGTTAAATGGAAAAAATACTGAGAAATTGTCAAAAACTACAGATTTTATTGAGTTAGAAAGACTGGTTTCGGTTGTTACACCATTGTCAATCTCGGATAAACTCCGATTTCTAACTATATAATATTGACTTATTTTCCACAACAATAATTCACAATAAGTACTATTAAAAACATAATGGATACTCTATAAATAATACATTAAGTATGTAGTAAAAATAAAACTTTCATTAAAATCTGTGGTTTTTGACAATTTCTTAGTATTTTTATTCAATTGCAGAAATAAGTTGAAAATAATATTGAATATGACAATGTAGTTAAAACAATTTTCACACCAGAGTTATCAACAAAATGCTGTTCATAAATAGTTTTTTTCAAGTTATTAATTGTTTCTATAGAGATAGAAAATATTGCTGTGCTTTTTAAGAAATTCACAAATAGTTCTTTCAAGTTATCAATTTTTTCTATAGAGATAAAAAATATTGCTGTACTTTTTAAGAAATTCACAAATAGTTCTTACAAGTTATCAATTGTTTCTATAGAAATAAAAATATTGCTGTGCTTTTTAAGAAATTCACAAATAGTTCTTTCAAGTTATCAATTGTTTCTATAGAAATAAAAATATTGCTGTGCTTTTTAAGAAATTGGCAACAAGTGTCCAAAATGTGTTGAAATCTGGAAACTCTGGTGTAAACGCGGATTAATACAGACACAGGCTCAGAATCAGCATTTCACAATAATATATTATATTCTAGGATGAAGACAAATCACAGTATACTAGTAGTTCTGTAAACAGTAGACCTCACGCAGTATTCTAATCCACAAGTACCTGATTGAAACTATAGACCTCATGGAAATACAGCAATAGACTGGCTTCTCCACACATTTGTGTAATCACTTGTCAGCTGATTGATTTATGATGAATAATTCTATAGTCTGATTTTTACTATAATATTGGCGTATGAAGGAGGCTCCTTTTTCCTTTTATAATATACTTGAAATACAAAATTTCCAAAAACCTTGTATATACGTCGACGCGCAATTAAAAAAGGAACATACCTGTCAAATTTCATGAAAATTTATTACCGCGTTTCGTCGTAAATGCGCAACATATAAACATTTAAAAATGAAGCAAAACCAACGACTTGAATCTTAGACCTCACTTTGCTCGGTCAAAAAGTTTTAATCTCAACTCTCAATAACTCTAATCTATAGATCACAATAGCTCTTACCTCTAAATATACTGTATATAGTGAGGTCCACGTTATAATGGCAGTGTTTCATTTGCAATGTTATTGCTATCCTTGACTATCATTCAACAAAGCGGATAGCGCTCTCTTTCTCGCTTTGCTCTGTTGACAGATCGTATTTCAACAATGTAGAGTTAATAATAAATTACCAAATTATTTCACTGTAATCATGAAAATTCATTAAGAAATTATTTAAAAATATAATTTCTTGCTTTATAAAATATAATTTATTATTTCAAATGAGAATGGACAGTTAATATTTCATCAATAAACCTGTATCAGCTACCGTCTATAGAAGGCATTGACAAGACAACGTTGTTCTATCTTTCTCCACTGCCATTCTCATGTGGACCTTACTATAAATGTATCAATTATGATTCATGTGCTACTACCAAGGATAAAGAATATCCTAATATAAATATTGTTCTCAATTTTTCCAACAGGAAAGTAAGAGATTTGAACTATGGCTCTGATTTTCGAATTTTTTATGCAAACTCTTACATTTGTCTGCAAATTGTGTTTGGAATTTTCATTTTTTTGGTGAGTTGATTAACTTTTTCATGTTCTTGCTCCTTATTTTTAATCTATCAATATTTCATTAATCTTCTTTCATTGATTTATTGAAGTAATTAATCTTCTCACAATCATTGAAATTCTATTTCTATTCTTTGGATATTTCTTCTAATTTCTCCACAGCACTGTCTATTTTATTAAGATACTTCAACTTAGGCCTATGTGGAAATAATTTTATAATTCTTATTGAGACAACTGGTAGAAACCCGTTTTGCGTTTTCACACAATACGATAATTTTTTACACAATTCAATTTCCAATAAAAAGAAGATGTAGAATATCAATCAATGAATCAATTCATTTAATTCACAAACAATCATAATACAAAATAACAAAGAAAGATAAAAAAATGTGAAAAATAGTAGATAATATTGTTCTATATATTATCACCTGGTCATATGGGACATATATATATATATGAATCATATATTTATCTCATATTGATCAGGATTTAAGAGTTTTAAATTAAAAGTTCAATGAACAGTATTTTGTCTTTGAACAATCTTTGTCATTGACAGAAAGATTGTTTATTTTATTTGTTGTCAATATTAACGTTAGCTTCTCTCTGTTTCTAATAACAAACGTGCCACTTGTGCGACAGATAGAAAAATATGTACTTGAGGTGGCTTTCATGTTTGGCATTGACTGAGTTTAGACCTATATTAATACCCAAAATTTAGCTTTTGGGAGAGAGCTTGTTCGTTAGGACTGTGAGTAAAGTCCGGCTGATCCAGTGAAGAAGGCTAGATTTCGTTTCGTTTTATAATACAGTTATTCTGTCACAGATCGGGCAGTTTAAAAATAATTGTCTTATTAAGGGAGACGGGTTCTGAACCTATTCATTGATTCAGTTTTTTTTATACTAGGCCTAACCATAAGTCCCGATTAAACCAGTGAATGCCAAAGGGGGAAGCCATATTCAAAAGGTAGGTGACTACCGGTACTGGATAAGATCATTGTTTTTAATTTTCATAACCACAAAGATTGAATCATTTTAAGCAGCAGCGAGTTGTTTTTCCCATTAAATTAAATTTTAATATTGTGTTTGTATTTATATTTTACTTTTTTGGAATAGAGAAAAATTAATATTTATCATTTTTCAACAATGTAAACTAAAAGATACCAATTAAATAAAGTTCTAGTATTTCTGTTCTCTTTTGTTATCATAGTTCTTTTCCCCACCCTCACAATATATATGAAAGAAAATAGATTAGCTTCATCTGTAACTGAATACAGACATGAATATCAAAAAGTATAAATTATTAAATAAATGAATTATTCCATTAAAGGATACTCTAAGTTCATAAAACTATTCTCTTCCAGTCTACAGATGGAAAAATAAATTGAAAGTTGCATTTGTTTAAATGCTAATTAATAAATAATTATTATTTAACGAGAACCCCAATTAAATGCTGGAAATCACCCCGAAGACTTCTGCTACTGCAAATATTGACAAAAGTGTTAACAGCTAGATGGAAATTCAATAGCAGAAGTCTTCGGGGTGATTTACAGCATTTAATTGAGATTTTCATTAAAAATTTATTTATTCATATGGCTTTTATCGAGAGATCTTTTGGATGTTCTGCCTTACCGTATTACCCAATGTCATTTTCTCATTTCACTCAAGTTTATAGGTTATATATTGGGATATCCATGTTTTCTCACTAAAAATTTGCACTTTCACTTCTAAATAATAACTATTAGTAACTCTGTGAACAGTAGACCTCACGCAGTATTCTCATCCAAAAGTACCTGATTAAAATAAAATTATAGACCTCACTAGCCGTCACAACAACACAACATTATTGCACCCCAGCTGATCTTCTGTAGTAAATTGAACATTTTTTGTTCATTTGTTCTCGAGAAAGCGCAAAAAACGCAGATTTTGGGCGTATCTTTGGCGTTATTTCAAATTCCTTCCAACACAACATTATTGCACCCCAGCTGAGCTTCTGTAGTAAATTTGAACATTTTCTGTTTATTTGTTCTCGATAAAGCTGAGAAAACGCAGATTTTGGGGCGTATCTTTGGAAATTTTTCCAAATCCGTTCTTATTGCGCCTCTAAAGGGCCAACTGAACACACCTACCAAATTTGAAATGTTATGTCATATTTTTATCATATGTTAGGACGATCCAGTCGGGGGTCCAGACTAAACGTCTGGCTAAACGGATATGGCGAGTGAAGCGAGCCTAACAGCTAGTAATATAATATTCCCAGGAATAGCTCTGATTGAAGTAGCAGTACCCAATCAAGTTTTCCGCGATAAATCAGGACCTCCTAAATAGGTATTTAGGAGGTACTGGATAAATTGGTATTTAGGAAGTCCTGGATAAATGCATTTTAATCTTCAACTTGGTGCCAACCTAACAAAGTCAACTCAACTTATGCCAACCTGACAAAATATTTAATTTAGTAACCAGAACAACTGTTTCAAAGAGGTACTCTCTCTAGATTAAAGTTCTATATTAACATATGGTATGGACATTTCAATTATAATTATAAGATATTGTAATAAGAAGAATATACATGCTAAAAGACGAACTTTAAACCCTTAAAAACCACCCTTAGAGTTAAAATATCGCCAAAAGATTTCTTAGTGCGCCTCTAAAGGGCCAACTGAACATACCTACCAAATTTGAACGTTTTTGGTCTGGTAGATTTCTAGTTCTGCGAGTGAGTGAGTGAGTCAGTCAGTCAGTGAGTGAGTGCCATTTTGCTTTTATAAATAAAATAAAATAAATATATATATATATATATATATATATTATATATATATATATTGTCTAGATCTACACTTACTGATTGCTTAATATATGGTGAATTTGAAATTTAAATAGTAATATGAAATTTGATAATATAAAATATGAAATTTATAACCCAGGCGCCACGTTAATTATTAGGGAACGACCCTCGAAATTTGAATAAACAACTACCACAGCATAACTCTTTAGCAGAGACATGAATTCATTTGAACTATATAAAAAAAACAATGTACATTACTTTATTACTTTTAATAAAGACGCAGTCCAGCAATCAATGAATGTAGAACTACACATCTTTCCCAACTATATTGCTTCACTCCATGATTAAAACAATAAAGAAAGGAGGGGATCTAATGATACTTGTGAAATAACAACACAAGGCAATTTTGAATCATTAGATAAATATAATGAAAATAAGCAAAAGGCAAATGAAATTGGCACTTTACAAAGAAACAAATGAGATTTTCAATGTTGGTTAAATATATCAAATGTCCTTTGGAATTTTAGTAATAATTCTATTGAGCAGAACACCGAAATATGAAATATGATTTTACCGTTTATGAAATATAATAATAATGTTTATTGAGAGTCTCTATATTCAAATAGGATAATGCACAATAATACTACGAATCACAAAACCTAAACCCTATTTAAACAACAATAATACAAGAAAATAACCAGTGTGGCAAACAAACAACAACTTAAAATTACACTAACCTTATATGTTGTATACCCCCGCGGACCATGGCCTTTTCGCGCACTTTAAACTGCTCACTTTACATTACAAATTATGAATTTAATTTTTTTCTTCAATGGTGGTTTTGATGTGATGGTGTTGATGTGGTGGTGGTTTTCCGGAAACAGGACTCCATTTCAGCCCCTAGGGCTGCGGGCTGCACGCTGCTCACTCCTCAGACATGTTACTCTAGCCGTGGTTCACCGAAAAGTGTCCTCGTGTTCCCAACTCCACGTGCTCGCCAACCCTCGAGCCATTGTTCCTCCTTGGATCACTGCCCCAGTTGGTGCTGCCCCCTATCTGATGGCACTCCACTCACGCCTGGCGTCTGGCTGCCACCCTTTTGTCACTGGTCAGCGTCGGTTATTTCACCGTTAGACTTTTGACCATCATTGTTTCAACCTCTACCCCTCTTTGCCATAAGCTGGTTCCTTTTGTACGTTTTGAGGCAGAAAGTTGCAAGTCGAAAACTGTCTTGGCCTGGCTTGTAGCTGTAGAAAACCAAGGCCTGATATGATTGTTACAATATATATATATATATATATATATATATATATATATATATATATGGAAATACAGCAATAGACTGGCTTCTCCACACATCTGTGTAATCACTTGTCAGCTGATTTATGATGAATAATTCTAGTCTGATTTTTACACTAATATTGGCGTATGAAGGAGGCTCCTTTTTCATTTTATATTATTCCTGAAATGCAAAATTTCCAAAAACATTGTATATACGTCGACGCGCAATTAAAAAAGGAACATACCTGTCAAATTTCATAAAAATCTATTTCCGCGTTTCGCCGTAAATGCGTAACATATAAACATTTAAACAATACAAACATTTAAACATTAAGAGAAATGTCAAACCGTCGACTTGAATCTTAGACCTCACTCCGCTCGGTCAATTATTCTCTTCCATCTAGAATTATAATAAATATGTTTTATTTTTTTATTTGAAGGGACTGACTCAAGGATCCAAAGGTTCAAAGAACCGTCAACCGAAGCTTATAGTGCTCCCAAGTAGTATGTTAGTTAGGCAAACCAATACCTGTGTCCTTTACAAGAACCAGGAGTTTTTCCCTATGCTAACATCCCATTCATCAACTGGTTGCATAATAAATGTAAACTCAGATAGTTTAAAAAATAACAATATTGTACATTTTACAGAAAGGTGAATTAATATTGAAAATCAAGTATGGTCTGATGGTAATCACTATAGCACTGCTGGAATTTATCTTCAGCGAGAACGGGCAAAGATTACAGGATGAGGTAAGTCAAGAGAATAAATAAACATACAAACTGGAAGATCAGCAATTCCAAGAAACAATTATTTCAATATTGAGATTGAGATACATAAATAAAATAAATAAGTATAATTTTATAGCCATTCAACAGTTGTTCTATAGTGAGGTCCACGTCATAATGACAGTGTTTGATTAGCAATTGCATTGCTATTCTTGTCTATCATTCAACAAAGCGGATAGCGTTATCTCTTTCTTGCTTTGCAACAACGTTGTCTTGTCAATGCCTTCTATGGGGGGGGGGTAACTGTTTATTGATGTAATATCAACTGTTCATTCTTGTTTTAAATAATCCATAATATTTTATTACACAAGAAATTACATTTTTCAAAAATTTCATTATAAAGATGAAATATTATGTTAATCCTATTATATTAAGCGAGCAATTTCTGTATTTATATATCTGGTTATTTTTATATTTGGCTATTTTCATATCTGGTTATTTATGTTTAACGGATCTCGAAAACGGCTCTAACGATTTTCACGAAATTTGGAACATAGTAGGTTTATGATATAATAAAGATTCGATTGCACTAGGTCTCATCCTTGGGAAAATTTGCTGAACGAACCGCTCATGTTCGCGGCGCATAAATCTGTACGCACACGCAGACCTTACTATAGCAGTCAAACATCCATATTTTAAATATTTGATATATTATAATGTACTCGAATATCAAATTTTAATGTGATCAATTCCAATGTTTGTCAATTTTCTTTTTTCAGGGAGAAGAGCTGAGACAAGCACTGTACCAGTGTGACTGGATAGGAAAACCAGCATGGTTCACAAAAGTTTTCCAGATTCTTATGATCCGTAACAACAATCTGCCAAAAGTTGGTCTTCTGAACTTGTTCACACTAAACAGAAATAATGTGACCGTGGTAAAGCAATTTTTTTAACTGTTCCAAAACTTGCTTGTACTATATTTTTCACCTTTTAAATTAAAAAAACTGATTTATATCCTCGAAACTAGATCCTATACTATTAAACGAGCAACTTCTGTTTAAATGTTTAGATGTTTGAATGTTTATTGTGTTAATTATGTTTGTATTTCACCGGATCCCGAAAACGGCTCTAACGATTCTCACGAAATTCAGAATATAGTAGGTTTATAATATAAAGATTCGATTGCATTATCCTTTTTATGTTTCTATTATCCATGTTATCCATTATTTTTAATGTTTTGCATTATCCTTATAATATTCGATTGCACTATCCTTTTAATGTTTTCCCTGGGAAAACATTAAAAGGATAATTATCATCCATCCTTGGAAAAACAGCTGGTAATAATTATTTCGTCGTCTGTTAATGATGGAAATGAGTGAGCAAGTTCATGTGTGTGGGACTGTGTCAAAATTATGATTCAGCTGTTGAACTTTTGTAATAATTCAATCAGGTACTTGGTGCCGGTTGCAGAAAATCCGGGTTATTTTTATTCCTGATTAATTCCAGTAGATCCATCGTTTTGAAATGGTCTTCTCTGATTTGGTTCACGTGAAATTAATCAGGATTAAAATTTAACCGGCTTTTGGGCAACCGGGACTTTGTGAGGGAAATTTTTGCATTCCTCTGGGAATTAATAATCTCAATTTACTGTGATTAGATAGAACATTTCTGTATGAACTATGAATGTTATTATAATAATTATTCCTTCTTTCGTAATAATTTTTCTATGCTATTGTACTCCAGAGTGAAGCTCGGTCCCCGATATTTGAGTCTAATACACCAAACAAAACAAAATTTTGAATTTTTCACAAAATTTAGTTCAGTACGGTAAATATAGTAGCATATTTTATCAAAATAAGCTATGATTGAAAATTATTGGAAGTCTAGTTTCTAAAAATGAATAAACAAGCAAACTAGGAACTTATTAAATTATTGAGCATTGATCAAATTCAATTTCTGTTCCCAGGTGATTCGAGGTGCCTACTCCTATTTCAGTTTACTAAACAAAATTTCTTCATAAATATTTAATGTCTGAAATAGAATATGGACTAAAATGATAGTTCCTCAAGACGAATACTACCATACTAAATTACCTACCTGCCTTATTATTGTACATCACGGCTCATCTTTTATAATAACTAGATTTAGAATAAAAGTTCTTTTCAAGACCACCAAGCTGATTTATTTTTCAACTCACAACTCTTCTCACGCATCAATTCTTAAAGATTTGGACTTGATCTATGTTCTAATAAACTGTAGATTAGGAAGAGATAGATGATCTACAAATTGAATACCATACTATTCCATATCAAGATAAAAGAAATTTTAATTCAATTTTGAAATGTGCCGTTGATTGCGCTTTTCAAGCTTTCAACCCTATAAATGACAACAATTTGCAATTTATATATTTTGGGGGAAAAATCTATACCTTAATACCTTCAGCTTCATCCATTACCCACAATTGCAAAATCGATGGCGTCACAAAATCAAAACACGTACAAACACATGAAAAAAAAACTGTAACAGTTCAGATGGCAGTGATCCAGCGCTCACGCTCTCAATGAAAATTCAAATTATCACCCATAAATTCGTTCACACTGTAGTAAGCCTTTACACACTGTAGCTTCCGGACGGTTCTCCTGAAGGCGGCCTCGTCCAATTGCTTCACACTATTAGGCAGCTTGTTGTAGAATTTCAGGGCTGAAATCCTGTCTGGCCTGTGATCGGTGGAGGCGTCTCCTGGGGATATCTGCAACAGCTCACTGCGCCTGGTGTTGTGGCGGTGGATGTCACTAAGGGCAGCTAGAGTATGCTGTATCTTCTTGACATACACCAAGCACAGGAGGATGTAATGGCTGAAGAGTCAGTACACCAAGGCGAGCAAAGATGGGCTTGCAGTGGGCAAGATGATCGCTGCCTGTTATAATTCTTATAGCCCTCTTTTGCAGTCTCAGCACATCAGCAGCCCCCGCTGAATGACCCCACAGAAGCAAGCCACAGGTAATGTGGCAATGGAAGAGCGCGTGATACATCATTATCAGGTACTTCTCAGTCACCAGGCCCCTCATCTTGAGCAGCAGAAAGCAAATGTGGGAGAGTCGACTGGTTACTTGCTGTATATGACTGTTCCAGCTGAGTTTGCTGTCCAAGACAAAACCCAGCAGCTTCACTGGATTCTGAGGGTCACGCGACTCACGTGACAAGCTGCAGATGATCCTTTGGGTCTTCTCCTCATTCAGCTGGAATCGATTAGCCAGGAACCAAGAAGTGGCAGATCGAAGATGCTCCGCAGATGCCTCTCAAGCTCAGCACCCGATGACAGTAGAGATGCATCATCCGCGAACATCAGAGATGAACCGTGGTCGTCGAGATCATTTATCATGACAAGGAACAGTGTAGGCCCCAGCACCGATCCCTGAGGAACACCAAAAGTTACCGGAAGTGTCCAGGAGTCCGCACCACTGAGGGAGACAAGCTGAGTCCTTCCCGAAAGGTAAGAGCCCAAGATGGAGAGGGCAGAGTCTCTAAGACCATAAAAGCTCAGCTTTCTAAGAAGAATGCCATGGTCCACGCAGTCAAAGGCTTGGCTTAGATCACAAAGAGCAAGAGCAAGAGACTCACCATCCTCGAAGGCAGCATCAATCCACTCAGCCACATGGTCGACTGCACCACTGTTGATCTCCCAACTCGGAAACCAAACTGCTTGTTGGAGAACAGGCCATTCTCCTCGAAAAAAGCCTCCAGCTGAGGCTTTATCACTGCCTCAATCACCTTGCCAAAGAAAGGAGTTATGGAGATTGACCTGAAGCTACAAAGGTTCTCACAATCACCCTTCTTGAAGACTGGGACAGTTCTTGATGTTTTCAAGAAATCAGGAAAATTTCCAGACCTCAAGCACTCATTGACAGATGCAGAGAGAGGAACTGCAATGGCATCAACAACCTCTCGAAGCATGCTCACAGACATGCCAAACACATCTGGACTTTTTGAGGGTTTGAAAGAGCGTACAATCTTCCTCAAGGCAGCTGGTGTGGTGGGGCAAAAGAAGGAGAGATGCTCCTGTCCCGGCTGGATTCTTCCTTCCAACAGATTAATTGGATCAATCAATGGCAGCATCAGGCAGGGAATCCACTATATCCTGAACCGAACCCACAAAGAAGCCATTAAAATCATCCGGGCTTGCAAAGTCGATCTTTTTCCGTGGCATGGATCTGTTTGTATTTATCACTTCCCAGGCAGCTTTGCATTGGTTAGGTGCATCCTCAATCTGTCGCTCAGTTGCCAACCTCTTAGCCAGCTCGATCCTCCTCTTGTAGAATTGTTTGAAGTTTCTATATCTAGCAGAGCTGTCAGCATCACCATCCTCACATCGGTTCTTGAGGGTGAGCATGAGTCCCTTAAGTCTGGCCAGATCATCAGTTTATCATCAGTTTATTACCAGATCTATCTATTGACTGAAATATATTATTCTATAATATTATTCAATCATCAAAGAAACTCCATGTAGGCATTCACGAAATATTATCATGACAATCTATAGGTTAGCAATTAGTCAGAATAATAAATTTTTATGTGCTTAAGAGACAAATCGATACTTGGTCGCAGTCAGCTGACCGTTACAGAAGACAGAGTAACTGTTACCGGGAGCACAGAAAACATAGTACTTTCGAATAACTGCGTAATAACTGCGACCGTTGCCGGTCGTTATTCTGTATCAGAATAAGAAGCGACTCTTATGAGTGGCCAGTCTGCAGCATCTTGGTTTGTCGAAATATAGGTTATGTTTATGTTGATACACAGAGAAGGATCTGTGGTTGATATTAAAATTGTAATTTTAAAGTTAAACATTTATTCAAGAAAAATGTGGTTACTAACTTTTTAATCAAACAACGATGAATAGTAGATGATGATATACTTTCAGTATATCTCACAATTGAAATAGTATTTTTATAAGAGTAGAGCAACTTAGAAATCTGATTCCAACAATCCACGTTATGTAAACAATACCTTCAAGTTGTCTGTTGAATATGAAATATCTTGTTGATATATTTTCCACAGTTTTAAATTTCAATGGAGCATCATATTGTATCTTGTTTACCATTACTCTCTGTATCAATAAGGTCAGTAAACTATCTAGATAATTAATAAAGCCCACATTATTTGTATTTATTGAAAGAATTATTGTTAACAATTCATTATAATAGAATAGGCCTACTTTTTGGGCATCTTTTCAACGATTATCTTATCAAACTAGATAAAATTCACTGATCTTAGTCATATTGCTTACCATTTCTAAGACTAAGCCATGGACTAGGTCCATTAAGGAGAAATCTATTCACGGAGGTTGAAGGAAGCCTACTGTACATGCCTGACTGCTATATTCCTAATTATTATAAAATCCCTTTAAGGCTGGTTTACTCCAAAAGCTGACAACCAATCAGCTGCTCGACTAGTTTTGTTGCCAAGTATAATAGCGTCTTGGTTCTGTGACTCCTCAGTACAGTAAATAATTGGGCCCTGGAGAAGAGAAAACTGTGTATAAATGTGCGTACAGACTTATGCACCACAAACACGCGCATTTTGCTTTCCATCAGCTGATGCCATGCTTTTTATATCTGTATCCTACTGTTTCTTTACTAATACAGATATAATAAGCATAGTCGAATCACATAAGTCGTGGCACATAAGTCTGTACGAACCTTAACAAGTATCAAGATTGTAAACTTTTCACTAAAACACAACTGACATCTGTACTCAGGTACAGTACGCTTTTTACCTACGCCGTATATATTCATTTATTCAATGATACACAAAAATATTTACAATATAGTTTGGAAAAGATTTTCAAAATTTAAATTCAAATTTCATTAATTGTCCAAGACACATTATACTAGTAGTTCTGTGAACAGTAGACCTCACGCAGTATTCTCATCCACAAGTACCTGATTGAAACTATAGACCTTATGGAAATACAGCAATAGACTGGCTTCTCCACACATCTGTGTAATCACTTGTCAGCTGATTTATGATGAATAATTCTATAGTCTGATTTTTACTCTAATATTGACGTATGAAGGAGGCTCCTTTTTCCTTTTATATTATCCTTGAAATGCAAAATTTCCAAAAATCTTGTATATACGTCGACGCGCAATAATTAAAAAAGGAACATAACTGTCAAATTTCATGAAAATCTATTACCGCGTTTCGCCGTAAATGCGCAACATATAAACATTTAAACATTTCAACATTAAGAGAAATGCCAAACCGTCGACTTGAATCTTAGACCTCATTTCGCTCAGTCAATAAAATATTGTACAGGCACTGTCAATATACATAAAAATCATACAACTTAACACTAAACATAAAAAAGTATCACATCATTCTATGCTGGCCAACCTAAATCTGAAATACTGTTCTAAACTATAAAAACATTTCTTCAATAGGAACTCTTCAATTTTCTGTTTGTATTCCTTCTCTGGTAGTTCTCTTACATCTAATGGTAGGTGGTTATAAAATCTTATTGCCCAGGTCTTAAAACTAGTATGACTAGATCTATAATACTGAAATTCATTTCGGATGTTTGATCAATTCCGTGAGTAATGAGAGAGGACATTATTATGACTAGAAAATACATTTTTCGCCACACTGCACAGAAAGCAGCTATTTCCAGTCCCTACGTAGATCTGAAAGACATTGTTTGCAGACGACTCTCGTCTGAACAGGTTTCTTTCCGGCACAGGCCGGAAAGAGTACTCTTTCCAGCCGCTAACAACACCAGCCGCTAAGAAAGGTGATCAAAAAACAGCTGATCAAAAAACTTTTAATTATTTGTGTTCATTATTCAATAATTAAAACATTTATAATAATATCATCTTATTGTCATTTGAAAGAATAAAAAAGTATAAACTCAACCTCCCACATAATTGAACATAATCTTTTAGGTTATTTAGACAAATCAGAATAAAAAATAAAAATACTTGGAAAATTTCCTGATATTCAGATTACCTCAGATTTGCTAGAGCTATGACCTTCCACTTCTGCTTTCGGAAGTGCTTAGTAAACAATTATTATTATAATATATATTGTTTATTTTTCTGTGTGGCAAAAAATAGCATTCGCACCACGGGCAAAAATGTTTTTCCGGCTCTCAATCTTTTCTAGTCCTCGGCCTACGGCCTTGGACTTGAAACCCGATTTCGAGCCGGAAAAGTCTAATTTTCGACCCTAGGTGCGAAATATACTATTGTGAAGTTAGACTTCACAAACAACAAGCATTGATAGGCTATATAAAAATTCATGGAAAACTCATAATTCCCAGTATTATGAATAAATGCTTGCAATGAGAGAGAGGTGATTCATTGCAAATAGTTCTAACTGCTCTCTTTTGTAATACAAAAAGGTTTAAGGAGTAGCTGCAATTTTCCCATATTATAGCGCATATAGCAGATGTGTATAATATACATTCAATCATATTTTAACTATTACTATTTCTCTTAATTTTACCAACAGTAAGACACCTCTGGTAACATTAGAGACAGTATAGTCTATATGAGATTTCCATTTCAAGTTGCACTGGATGTAAATACCTAAAAATTTAACAGAGTGCGAAGAATTCATATTATTATATGACACTGATAGACTTTGTGTTTGGTTCAAATTAAGAGCTAATTAATTGGTGTTGCACCAGTCAGTCATAATTTGCATAAGAAGCTACCGTATATATTCAAGGTTTGCTTCTACAAGGGTAATGTTTTTTCAACCTCCGATCACATATCTTGACACAGACAAGCGGTAAGGAGGCGATTTTAATAGTGCTTAACAGCTCGACATCTCCACCAAATGATTGGTGCATCCAAATCGTCAATTGTTATCGTGCAATAGACTCAGAAACTTTGTCGCCTTACTCGAGTCCCCCGCCAAGTCATGATTGGTTTGCGCAGCGTTATTTAGCTCTGTTAGCAAAAGGCAATAGTTCAGCATAAATCTAACGAAGAATGATTCGAGTTTATGCAGGAAACGTTACGAGTGACGTTGATGTACGTGATTGGTCTCCGAATATGAAAGACGTCAGTTGAAATGACTTTCGGAATCGTTGTTATTAATGGCAAATCGGCATCACAGAGATGGTGCAACCAACGAATCGAATCGGATAATTTCGGTCACCCATCATACAAACCCGACTTGACCACTGGTAAAACTTATACATTTTCCCCAAACTCAAGACATGACTTTGAGGGCAGAGATTCCAAACTAACAAAGAGCTCCAAACCAACGTCAGCCCACTTAAACGTATTTGCGGGCAGCATTTTATCATTTAGAAAAGATATGACAAGGTCGTATCCCATTGTAGAGTGTGTTTAAGTTCCAAATTTTACTTTACAAAACCATGGTCCTGTACCAAATAAAACTGTAGAATTTTACGATATATGTGTGTTTTTATTTCATTACTGTTTACTCAAACTGATAGTCTACGTAGTTCTTTTCCTTGAAGCTATGTGACGCTTAAGGTGTGTACAGATATATGCGCCGCGAACATGAGCAATTCACTTCTAAATCAGCTGACTATATCTGTATTTTTACCGAAACGGTATAAGATATAGATATAAAAAAGCTTGGCATAAGCTGATTAAAAGTGAATTGCGCATGTTCGCGGCGCGTAAATCTGTACGCACCTTTACTCATTCTCACCATAACAAAACGGAAATAATAGTCGACAGTAATCGGCTTGAATTAACAGTGAAATTTGGAACATAAACGACCTATACCATGGGATATTTTCTTATGCTACGGTATCTATTTTCTATGATAAAATGCTGTCGCCAAATGCGTTTAAGTGGGCTATGACGTTGTTCTGTGGGTAGTCTGGTCCACTGGTATGACAAATGCCTCAATTATGTATAAATAAGATTGATTAGATATTGGTGAAAATAAATATTCTATCATTATTATACATTCGT